>NC_029785.2:14724736-14742029 GCF_000816755.2 Arachis ipaensis
TAAAATGAACAAATTAATTAATTTCTTCTCATATACAGGTTTTTTTAAGACAATAAAATTAATTGATTAAAGCATTAGTTGAGATAATTAAAGTTATTATTTTATTAAAATGTTAATTTAAAGAGAAATTTTAGTTAATTTCGGTATGAAAATTTTAAATTTGAAAGCATTAATAAAAACTATGTTAAATTTTGATTTATTTTATTTTCATTTAAATTAATCACTATATAAGTTAAAGTTCTGTTTTGAAGTTACATTCGAACTTCAATCTAATTTGTAAAGTTTTAATTTACTTAGTTTAATCTTTTAACTTGATATCCGTGAGTTACATTAGGGTTTTAAGTGTTTTTTGAAAAAAAAAATCAAGGTAAAAAAGTTTCAATTGTCACATCAAATAGTCGCTAGAAAGTATAGCATAACCATCGTTAGTCCATCTCAGCATGCCATTAACGATTTTGTGAGACTGCGACAAAAATAAGATTAGGAACCAATGTGAGTAATAATTACTAAGTTGGGAGACTAAATTGAGTAAATTGAAACTTTTGAAATTAGATTTGAATACGAACATCTCTTTAGAAACCAATATAAGTATTATCTCTTTGTTTACAATTAAGTTATTTTAATGATAATTAAGATCTAATAATGGTTTATAATAAAAAGAAGTATACTTTTGCAGCAACGACGAACCTATAGCAGTAGTTAGGGGTCTTCATAGATTGGATATCGAATCTAATCTGATGAGTTTAGTGTCGATCACATTGAAATTTTGGTCATATCCGATCTGCGAACACCTCTAACAATAGTAATTAAAATATTTATAATGATTATACTTTTTACTAAGAGAAAGTTTCAAAAAAAATACTAAATACAAGAACAATTTAATCAAATATTAGAAAAAAATTATATTTTAAATCAGTTGAACTTTTTTTCCACACACATACATATATCTATAATGTAATAATAATAATATGATAATTATTTTATATGTCACACAAATATAAATTTTTTTTTGAACTTAAGTAAAGTAAAAATTTAAAGATCAGATTGAAATTCGAATGTAACTTCGAAACAGAACTTTAACTTATATAGTGATTAATTTAAATGAGAATAAAATAAATCAAAATTCAACATAATTTTTATCAATGCTTTTAAATTCAAAATTTCTATACCAAAATTAACTAAAATATTTTTTAAATTAAAATTTTAATGAAATAGTAATTTTAATTATCTCAACCAATGGAAAACAAAATCTTTTAAAAGATTTAATAATATGTAATGAGAAATACCGAATAAATTATATAAAAACCAATTAAAATGCAAAATTAAAATATCTTTAATAAAAAATAAAATAGACATCTTTATTTGAGTCGTACTGATTAAAAAAATCTGATTCTTTCATCAGTCGAACCTTCTGCGTTTGGGCTATATGCTTGGTAAATTCACTACCTGCTCCTCATTTTCTTTTATTGTTCTTTTTATCACAACCCAATCCTCTTCTAATTATATTATTAAACGCTCAGATCCTTCATGAGATCTCAGAATTGGAATTGGATATCTAAGAGGATTTCGAGGATATTGAATATAATAGAAGTACTGATGCTGAGGTTGTATTGATGATGGTGATGAGTCTAACTCAGCTCCAATGTCTGTATTATTTGCTTTTCTTTGTGTAATTGAATTTTAGTTAGATCATATTGTACGGTTCACAAGATGTTTATTCTTAATAATTCTAAGCATCTAGAAGTTGTTGCAGTGTGTGAGCAATATAGAAGCTTCTTCTTAACAGAAGTTGAATGCTACTACTTATTAGTGAAAGGCATTACTACTGGCGATGGACTAAAATGTACTTACATAGGAAAATGTTCAACACATGAATGTTTCTATAAGAGACATTGCTTTCCCTCAATAATCGCTTTGGTGTTGTTCGATTAAAGTAAGTTGGTTCGAAGTAGTAAAGAGGTCTAAGATATAGGCAGTTTTTTGAAAAGATGCGCGTACAAACATTGACTAAATGTATTTGGCACAGATTCGATTTTGAAATGCTCTATTGAATCGAACAGGCTTAATCGATCAAGTGCTCGAAAGAGGTAGTCGAATGTGTTAGCTCAAAAAGCAGATCGAGCGGTTGCGTAAGTAGAGAAGTTGAAGGTATTTACTACGTGAGAAATTTATGAGTAAGCGTTGATCAGCCAAAAGGCGAGAACGGTTACCAAAGAGTGCGCATTCAAGAGTGCACCTTGTAATTAATTGTCAGTTATGGAGGTAGATTATAAATATTAGAAAGTTTTAGGAAATAAAGGTTGGAACTTCGTTTCAAAAAGTATTCACGCACTCTCACATCCCAGCAACTTTCTGAGTTTGCCTCGAGTCAATTATCTATAGGGTTCCTTCCATTTGTCTTTATTTCTCATTTAAAAATTCCAATAAAAGTTTATCTTTCAAGTCAATTTATCTTTCAAGCACTCTTTAATTTCCATGTTCAATTTACATTTCAGTAAATTTATTTTTCAAGTCAAAGCCTTTTGATTCAGCCGAAGACACCTTTATTGCTTTATTTAAGTTTCAATGTAACCTTTTCGATTCTAGTTAATTTTGTTTTTGAAAACTTTACTTTTCATTTTATTTATCCTTTTATAAATTTTAATTTATGTTCCATTTCGATTTCAGTCTAATCGAAGACACTTTGATGCACTTATAGAAAGCTGGTACCTGCAAAAGAGGAGTAAGTTTCACTCCCAGACTATTAGAATCGAACCACCATCGATTTGATAAAAATTGACAAAACAAATTGGCACGCCCGGTGGGACAGTTTTAAACTTGAAGTGTGTCAAAAAAATTTATATCATTCGGTGTATGCGATTGAGAAGTGGAAAAATCATTCACATGGCTGACGAAGTGTCAAATGTGAATGGTGGTTCCTCCACCAATGATAGCATACCAGTAATTGTGCAACAAGCGGACGTGACTTCACGGTCGGAAAGTGTAATTGGAAGTGAAAATATAGCGGTTACTACCACACAAACTGGGAATATGGGACGCAATATTCGTCCACGTGGTACTTTACCACCGACCCAACCTCCATTAACCACTGGTTAGCCTCCTTATGATCTTCCTCCTGGTTATGTTCCACCAGTGGGTAATTTTGTTCCTCCCGTTCGATTTGGGAGTATAAATGGAGAAAATAATTTTCAAAATCCACAACAACATTCTGAGTACTCTCGTGATTATAATGTGGGCTCTACTTCGAATGCTGCTAATTCGATGGCAGTATATCGACAGCAAGTAGAGGAAAATCATCATGACTTGGTCAATTTGCTGACTCAACAAATGACCACAATTCTAAATCCAATGATGGCTGATCACGAATCAAAATTTGAACGTCTTGCTAGACAAGTCGAACAAATTTCCCGAATAGTAGATTATGAGAAAGGTGAAAGGCATGATGCCAGGAAAAATAATGAAGGATTCAAAAATATTTTCCAAAATGAAAATAATATTTTTAATAGAGAAAATCCTCATGTAGTTCCTTGAGGCCAAAACGCTGATGAATTTCTAGCCAGATTACGTGCTAATCATGGCGGTGAACATTATCAGGTCACCATAATTATGGAAGAAGTGCTCAATCGAGTTAGTTTGAATGTCGGTTTCATGAATCGACCTCACTTTGTGTCTGCTTTTACTCAAGTTGTCCAAATGGCCGAAGTGCTAAGAGGGGTGAAAAATCCAAAAATAATTACAAAGTTTGCAGGGGAAGTTGGAGAGTCGACCACTAAACATGTCGCTCGATATTTGGTTGAGATTGGAAATTTAGCCAATGATGAGAATTTGAAAATGAAGTTTTTTCTTTCTTCGTTAACGAAGAATGCATTTACTTGGTTTTCGAATCTTAGACCAAATTCGATAACGATATGGAATCAGTTGGAGATTGCTTTTCATGCTCAATTTTATCAAGGGAAAATGAATGTGGCAATTACTGATCTGGTTGCTTTGAAATGCAAAGATGGTGAAACCATTGATGATTATATGATACGTTTCAAAAATGCTAGAAGTAGATGCTATGTTTCATTACCTGAGAATGAAACTGTGAAAATAGCAATTATGGGGTTAGGTTTCTATATGCGCCGAAAGTTGCTTAATGTGCATATCCCCGATTTGGCCCATTTGGCTGAAAAAGTCTGTCAGACCGAACTCATGAAAAAAGAGAAGGAGAAATATAGAAGTGATCAAAGATCAAAGAGTAAACCTTTTACTCGAAAAGAAAAAGTTGCTTATGTAACTATGGAGTCCTCAGAGGAGGAACTTGATTTCGAGGCAAAAGTCGATTTGGATGAACTTAAGAAGGGCTCTCCATATGTTTTCTCTTTACTTAAAAAGCTTCCTAATAATGAAAATTCAAATGAATCAAAATTGAAAAGTGGTAAAAAGTATAGTTTTGTTACTTTCGGTGAAAGATTTGAAAGGAAAATCTTATTGTAAATTTCACCAAGCAACCAATTATTTGACTAACAGCTGTGTTCATTTCAGGGACTTAATTCAGGAAGCTATTATGGAGGGACGTTTGAAATTCGACGATGGTAAGAAAGAGATGAAGGTTAATACTGATCTCTTCAATGCTGATGCTAGTTTTGTTGAACCGTGTTTTGGAGTCAATATGGTTGGCATGTCTTACGATTTTGACGTGGCTCTGGATGATTTTGAGTCACAGGTTCGATCTGTGTACCCTCGAGCAGGAGATGGCTTGCTCGATTTCTTGGTACGACAGAAGATTAAAGACTAGGACGTATCTCTGTGTCCACGGTGCAATGCTGTTTTCGATGCTGAAGCTGCAACAATTTTCGAAAAAGAGAGAATGAAGAAGGAGCTGGCTCATAGAGAAGAGCAGGCTTGACAAAGGCAACCAGTAAGGCGTATGGAGGGTCAGAGTTCTAAGACCCCTCAACAGAGTGTGGTTCCATCTTTGAGTCGATCTCAGACTATAGGTGTGCAATGGATTCAGAACTGCCAAGAGTTCCAGAAGAGGGATGCTCTTTACCGCCGCAACCCACAGTGGGGACATCAGGGACCTCCCTGAACCCAATATTCCCACTTTCGTGGTCAAACTAGAGGGTATCCGAGTGGCAGAGGGGGTAGAAGAAACTTCAATCAAAATAAGAAACCACAAGAAGAAGTAAGCAAAGGGGCAACACCTTCTGTACATTCCTGAATTGTCTTTCCTTCTGATGGAGAGACGTGTCTAAAGGGAATTTCATCTCCTGCAAGGATGGAAAAAGGCAAAGCAGTGGCCCAGTCTTCGGGGGTCGACAAAGGCAAAGAGATTGATGTTGATGAAGAATATTTTGAAGAAGGGGATGATGACATGATTGGAATGATTTCGATCATTCCAACTGAATATCTAGGGGAATATGAAGGTGACCCAGATGAAGATTATGATATGGAGGATGAGAAAGCTTTTTCCTTTATCCGAATTGAAGATGAGTCGGGGTATTTCCTTCGGCCTACTGAAAAGCAAATGTCTCATCTCCGCCCGCTCCATATAACCACTACTTTGAGTGGAATCAAAGTAAATAAAGTCATAATTGATGGTGGGGCGGCAATAAGTCTCCTGCCTGAGAGGATGTTAATGAAGGTGGGGAAGCACCCAGATGACTTGGTCCCCACTAACATTGCTGTAACAGACTTCAGTAGGGCTTCGACTCCAGCAAAAGGATTGGTCACTTTGAGTGTTAAGGTTGGATCATCCGAATGAAATACTGTATTCGTGGTGATTTCATCAAAAGCAAGTTATAATGCTTTGTTGGGGGTGAGATTGGATCCATGGTGTAGGAGTTGAACCTTCTACCGTGCATCAAAGTGTTCTTCTCTGGACGAAGGATGGCAAGCCTGAGGTCATTAAGGCAGATTCGACCCTTTATGTCGAGCAGCTGCATATTGATTTCAGAATGTATAATCCTAAGTTGAAGCCTTTGGCTGTTGACAAGATGCTGAATTCTTATAATTATGAAGGTTGATACTTGTCCTCAGAAGGTTTTTCGGTGAAGTTACGCTAACCAGAGTTGGATTTTGATCCAACTGGTTGGGATTGTCTTCCTTGAAGATTCTTGAATGGTTGCCCTATGGACCAGGTTGAGGAAGTTTCCGATTACCTGGTAACTCTGCATAATTATTTAAGTAATTTTTTTTTGTGGAAATTAAAGATGGTTCTGCTGATGAAGTAGAATCACGTAGGGATAGGAGTACTTTTAATAGTAATTGTGTTAACTCGATATCTTCAATCGAGTTTAATCATAGTTTATATGTTTCTTCTGTATGTAATGAAAGTGATGTTTCAACCCGAACTACTGATCTAGTGGCAGAGATACATTGTGTTGAAAATCAAAGTACTTCCAATTTAATAAATGATAAAGTTCATTCAATTCCCAATAAATCTGTTGATTTTTCTTTTGATTGCATCTATGGTCTTGAACCTTTGGGTTTCGAAAAATATTCAGTAAAAGATGATGGCAATTTCAAAGGGTTTGAATCTCAAGATCCCTTAGAAGAAATTAATCTAGGGACTTTTGATGATGTTCGAATTACATATATTTGTAAAGATCTTGTCGATCTTTTTCGAACAAAACTTTTCCATCTTTTACATGAATTTAAAGATTGTTTTGCTTGGGATTATCATCAAATGCCTGGTCTCGATCATTCTCTGGTAGAGCATCGATTAGCATTGAAACCAAATGCTCGACCTGTGAAGCAAACCCCTCGTTGTTTTGCTCTAGAAATTAATCAAAAGATTAAAGAAGAGATAGAACGCTTGATTAAAGCGAAATTTATTCGAACCGCACGATATGTGGAATGGGTTTCGAATATTGTTCCTATGATGAAGAAGAATGGGAAGTTAAGAGTATGCATTGATTTTTGAGATTTGAATAATGCTACCCCGAAGGATGAATACTTTATGCCAATTGCAGATATGTTGATTGATTCTGCAGCGGGAAACAAAATTTTAAGTTTTATGGACGGTTATTCAGGATATAATCAAATCTTCATTGTTGAAGATGATGTGTCCAAAACTGCCTTTCGTTGTTCTGGGGCATTAGGCACTTATGAATGGGTAGTCATTTCTTTTGGTTTGAAAAATGCTGGTGCTACTTATCAGCGAGCGATGAATGCTATATTCCATGAGTATATTGGAAAATTTATGGAAGTATACATCGATGACGTCATGGTCAAGTCGATTTCGGTAAATCAACATATTGATCACCTAAAACAAGTCTTTGTCACCATGAGGAAGAAGGGATTGAAAATGAACCCTTTAAAATGTGCCTTTGGGGTATCAGCTAGAAACTTCCTAGGTTTTGTTGTTCATAAAAAGGGGATTGCAATCGATAAAAATAAGACAGATGCAATATTGGCGTTATCTGCACCCAAATTGAAAAAAGAGGTGCAATCCTTCCTAGAAAAGGTGAATTACCTCAGGAGGTTCATTTCGAATCTTTCTGATCAAACTCAAGTGTTTGCCCATTTAGTGAAACTAAAGAATGACTCACAGTTTGAATGGATGAACGAGTATCAATTAGCATTCGATTCGATTAAGGCTTATTTATCTAAGGCTCCAATTATGGCGAATGTTCGTCCACATGAGCCTTCAAAGTTGTACATTGCAGCATCTATGAATACAATTGGGTGCATGTTATCCCAAGATAATGAGAATGGGCATGAACGGGCAGTTTATTACCTTAGTCGAGTTTTAAATGATATCGAGACAAGGTATTCTCTGATAGAGAAATTATGTCTGTCTTTATACTATGCCTGTATAAAATTGAAATGTTATATGGTGGCTAAATCGGTGAAGGTTATAGCACAAACTGATCTCATCAAATATATGTTAAGTTTCCTAATGTTACGAGGGTGTTTAGGGAAATTGATGCTAGCCTTGACAGAGTTTGATTTACAGTATATCCCAGCCAAAGCTGTGAAAGGACAGGTCATTGCAGATTTTCTGGTAGATAATTCGAAATATCTGAATGATCAGGGGGCAAATGTAATTAACGTTGAATTCGATTATTGGAAGTTATATTTTGATGGATCGAAGCATAAAGATGGTGCAAGGGTTGGAATCCTTATTATGTCACCAGAAGGGATTCCATCAGAATTTCTATTCGAATTAAAATATCCTTGCTCGAATAATGTGACAGAATATGAAGCCTTGATTCTGGGTCTCGAAATATTAATTAGTAAAGGGGCATTGAAAGTCCAGATATTAGGGGATTCCCAGTTGGTTTTGAAGCAGTTATCGAAGGAGTTTAAATGCAATAATGAGAAGTTGCAAAAGTATTTAACAAATGCTTAGGAGTTGTTAACCTCCTTTCGAAAATTTTCCTTGATTCACATTCCAAGGATTCATAATGAAATTGCTAATGAATTAGCCCAAATTGCTTTGAGATATAGAATCGGTCCAGAAACTCTTAAAAAATTGGCTAGTGTCCATCAAATATTAGTGCCCGCAAATGAAAGAGATGAATTTGTGCATAGATGAATGGGAAGATGATGATTGGAGGAAGCCCATTGCTGAGTATTTGAAAAATCCCAGTACCTCAGTTGAAAGAAAGATAAAATTGCAGGCGATGAGTTTTGTCTTAATAGCCGATGAATTGTATAAGAAAGGAATCATTGGAAGTTTGTTGAGATGTTTAAGTCAAGATGATCAAAATATTGCTTTGGGCGAAGTCCATAAAGGGACATGTGGTTCCCATCAGGCTGGAAAGAAGATGAAATTGGTGTTATATCGCAATCATATGTATTGGCCATCTATGATAAAAGATTGTATCGATTATGCAAAGGCATGTCAAGAATGCTAGAAACATGGTTCGATACAACAAATTCCAGCGTCTGAGTTGCATTCGATAATAAAACCATGGCCCTTTAGAGGTTGAGCTTTGGATTTGATTGGGTTAATTCACCCTCCTTCATCGAAACAGCATAAGTTTATCTTGGTAGCGATCGATTACTTCACAAAGTGGGTTGAAGCAATTTCCCTAGTAGAAGATGGTCAAAATGAAATAATAGACTTCATTGAGGAACATATAATCCATCGATTTGGAATTCTCCAGACATTGAGTACTGATTAAGGGACTATGTTTACTGGTCAGCGAATTAAGAATTTTGCAACCTCAAGGAATATCAATATGGTTACCTCAACTCCTTATTATGCGCAAGCTAATGGGCAAGTGGAGGTAGCAAATAAAATTTTGATAAGTTTTATCAAGAAGAATATTGGGAATAAACCCCAAACATGGCATGAAACTTTAAGCCAAGTATTATGGGCTTATTGAAATTCACCAAGGGGGTCAACAAGTACTTCGCCCTATAAACTGGTTTATGGCCATGATGCAGTGCTATCAATAGAGATTAATTTGAATACTTTAAGAGTATCAAAACAGAATAATTTTCCAGTCGATGATTACTGGAACGCAATGTTTGACGAGTTGAATGAATTGGATTCAGAACGAATCTTGGCACTTGAGAATATGATTCAACAGAAAGAAGGTGTTTCTCGAAGTTATAATCATCGAATAAGAGAAAAGTATTTCAGTATAGGTGAATTAGTTTTAAAATTCATTTTACCAATGGAAAAGAAATCGAAATTTCTTGGCAAATGGTCCCATACTTGGGAGGGTCCTTTCCAAGTGATAGGATTGTATTCAGAAAATGCATTCTGGATAAAAGATATTGAATCGGGAAATATAATTGATTCGATTAATGGGAAATATTTAAAGCAATATTTTTTTTTTCCAAATTGAAGTCAAGATGCATAAGTCCGAAAGGGAGTGAAACTATTACAAATACTGAAATTACTACTTAAATCTAAGAGGAGTGAGGTGCCAAGAGTCTTGCCAAGTCTGAGCGTAGCTTTACCCTGTTGTTATCCAAAGTTGAAAGTGCCTCAGCATGCATGAATTTTTCAGATTGGACCTTGTCAAGTTGTTTCTCATATTCTTCTTACTTGGTCTCAATAGAAACAATTTCTTGAATGATTTGTTGTTGTTCTCGCTGGGCAATAGTCAGAGGAGCATCTATTTTAGCCCGTCTCTTGCGTACTTTGGTAAGATTTTCATTGATTTGGGCCAATTCTGTTTCAAGTCTCATCTCTTCTTTGTCATAAAAGGCTTGAATAGAAATAGCGTGAGAGATTCTCACATCGAATTCTTTACGAGAAGCTTTTTTCGGTTGGAGAGCAGAGGCACAATTGTTTACTTCAATTTTGATCTTAGCTTCTTTATTTTCGATCTCTTGAAGTTTATTCTGAAAAGCTACACTGTTGTTGGCAAGTTGTTTGAATTGTTGAATTATGGCAGAATACGGAGTAGAAGCCGAAAATTCAAAAGTAGAATTCAAAAGATCAGATAAAAGCTAGTTAAGAAGGGTATCCTTGATCCATGCAGCAGGTGGATGATCCAAGAGTTTGAGAAGTGATCGAAGTTGTTCTCGAGTGTCAACATCCAACTCGAATAGAGGACTAGATGAAGGTGGTCTAGGAAGTGTTGGTACGGGAACGGGCACTTCGTCCTCTTGGATAACTCGATTTAAGACAGAGATTAGGTTAGCCAATGTAGCACTTGTAGGTGTGGTAGAAGTGCCCAAGTGTCCAGATTCTTGACCAGGAGGAGTTTGAAACTCAACCTGTTGAGGGGGACTGGAGAATCCTTGAGGAGTTTCTAAGACTCTGGATCAAGGCGAGTCTGAATTAGTAGTTTCAGCGACTCGAGAAATACAATCAGAGTTTGGGGCTACTTGATTTTCAGTAGAAAGGGCAGCTTGGTTGTTTGGAGAAGTTGGATCAAAGGTTTATGTTGGTGTTGGAGAATGTTGTGAAGGGTCTTTTGTTAAATCAATCACCGGTGTTCCGGTGGGAGGTGGAAAAGCAGCCTGTAATGGTTCAACAGACCATGTAGCTTGAATTGAATCATGAGACGTGGAGTGTCCTAAATCTTGGTGTTGTTGCAGAAGTGGTTGATCATGTGCCACAGGGGATGTGATTGAAAGAGCAGCAGTGGTAGGCTGATATAAAAGGTACACAGTTATAAGTTAGGATTTATTCTAATTTAAATGAAATATATGTGGAAATGATAATATTACCAGGATGTGTCTTGGCCTTCAAATTAGCTGAGGACCAGGGTCTGAATCAGCTGTGTCCTCTGATTGAGAGGAAGCAACAAGAATATTCCGGGTGGTTTGATCACTTCCATCAGAGCTTTCACTTGATGGTTGCAATCTTAACTGATGGAAAAATCAAAATTAAGAATTGTTAAGCAAATGTGATATTCGAAATGTTCTAATTCGAAGTGTGTGGGTATGTAAGGAAATAGTTACCCTTCTAGAAGTCCTGGTTGGAGTCCTTCGACTTTTATGTTGAGGTTGTCGAGAAGAGGTTGCGGTGTCAGCTTTTCTTTTTTGAGATTTTTTGGGAGAACCTTCAGCTGCAGGGGCTGTTCGAATGGCAGATTGCTGGATCTCCTCTAAAGTACGATTGTACCTAGAGTAGTAAGCAGTCCACCATTCGAGACAAGACTTGGTGATGTATGAGATGCGATCATAAACAAGGAAATTGAAATGTTCCTTGTGTTGTTGATTTGTTGCAAGGAGGAAATCAAGGTCACTTTGAGAAGTCAGAGTGATGTGGCAAAGTGGCTTGTTGTTTTGAGGAAAAAGGGTTGGAATGGCCTGTGAGAATCCCAGTTGGCTAGCTGTAAAGTGAGCCTGGCAATTTACTTCCCACGCGTACACATCATGTCATGCATACGTGTCGCCATGCGGCTTCATCTCCACGCGTGCGCGTCTGGCACGCGTGCACGTCTGGCACGCGTACGCGTCGATGTATGCACTCTAAATCCTTGATTTTTCATGAATTCTCCACTTTACATGCTTTTCTCTTCACTCATTTGATCCATTCCTAGTCTTTTCAACCTGAATTCACTAACAAACACATCAAGGTATCTAGTGGAATCAAAGGTGAATTAAAATTAGCAAATTAAAGGCCTAAAAAGCATGTTTTTACACTTAAGCACAAATTAAGGGAGAATTACAAAATCATGCTATTTAATTGAATAAATGTGAGAAAAGTTGATAAAATCTCCTAAAATCAACACAAGATAAACCACCAAATTGGGGTTTATCAAACCTCCCCACACTTAAACTAAGCATGTCCTCATGCTAAACCAAGAAAGACAAGAAAAAGGGTATGAACATTTATTCAATGCACAATATCTATATGCAATCTATTTATATGAATGCAACTAAATGCAAAATGATTCTACCTACTTGGTTAAAAGTAAATCAATCTCCAAGAACATATATGAACATGTAGGGCTAAGTAGTATGATAACTCATGAATCCTACCAATTCAAATACAAAAATGAAGTTCAAATAGACTTGCTAGAAGAAAGCTCATGAAAGCCGGGAATAAGGAATTGAGCATCGAACCCTCACCGGAAGTGTATCTGCTCTAATCGCTCTAGTGTATAGGGTTGAGCACTCAATTCTTTTCTAATCATGCTTTCCAAGATTTTGTTTTTCATCTAACAATCAACAATTATTCAATGCATGCATACATTCATCATGAGGTATTTTCCATAGGTTGTAATGGGGTTAGGGTAAAGGTAGGAATGCATATGGTCAAGTGAGCTTAAAATTTGCATCTTTGATTAGCCTAAACTCTCACTAAACATATATAACAACCTATATACAATTCTAATACAATGCCTAGCCACCCATGATTCCCACTTTTTTCACATACTCATGCATTCTCTTTAATTCACATTCCATATGCATTGTTATTATTACTTTGCTTTGGGGCATTTTTGTCCCCTTTTTATTGCATTTTTTTCTATATATATTTTTTTCTTTCTTTTTTTTTACATACATATTTTTTTCTATCATTTTTTTTCACAATAAAATATATACAAACATATCAATGCATATGGTTTTACATATTTAATGCATGAATATGTATCCAACTCCATGATTTTCAACAAAAATACAAAATACACTTTTACCACAACCAATGTCCCAAGTTTTCCGTACCCAAATGATACACACCCTCACTAGCCTAAACTAATCAAAGATCCAAGTTAAGGGACATTTATTATTTTTCACTTAGGGGTAGTGATGTGCTAAAATTAAGAACAAAAGGGATTAAATAGGCTCAAAATTGGCTAACAATGGTTGATGAAAGGTAGGCTATTTGAGTAAGTGAGCTAAATGAAATGATGGCCTCAATCATATAAATACATTTATACATGGAATAATGCACATAAAGAATCAAACAAATCAAAGATCACAATCATAGAAAGAGAATAATACACACAATAATGAAAATAAGTGATTATATGATGTAACCACATAATTGGGCTCAAAACTCACATGTTTGTGTTCTTAGCTCAAAAATCATGTTCCAAAATAAATTCTTCAAGCAAGTTCAACAACAAAAAAAATTGTTCAAATTAGTAGGGTGCCCTAAAAATAGTTTCTTGGAAAAGAAATCATCACCCTAACCAAGTAGTCCTAACATAAAAAGAAGTGATAAAATATGCACAAATTCTAACTAACATGCACCCTATCATGCAATGCAACAACTAGCTAACATTAGTGTTGAAAAAGGAAGTGGTTACCCACGGAGATCAGTCGGACGACCTTCCCACACTTGAAGATTGCATCGTCGTCGGTGCTTGTAAAGAAGAGCAAGGTGGATGGGTTGCTACAACTGATGAGTTTCTTCAAAAGATTGTACGGAGGGACTTGTTTGTTGCCCCATTTAGAAGCTTTTCCTTTCCCTTTTGGTGGCCAGCCTAAAAGGAGAGAAAAGAAAGGAAAATTAGGCCTACAACAAAGATATCAAAGCAAATAGAACATAGGCGGGGGCTAATGCCAAATAAGAGTATGGTTCTCATCTACATGGTAGCTACAACATGTGAGTGAGAAAACAATATAAGCTAAGGCATATTAACTAATACTTGATGCAAGAGTAAAATCAAAACATAAGTAAATGCCATGAAGAACATGCTAAGCACCAAGTTCAAACAAGAAAGAATGGGTCATGAAAGACAATATGAGTTCATATCAATGCACAAGGATGCAAGAGTCATCAAAGGTTGAGCATTGACTTAAAAATTTCATCATCCAACGATATCAAACAAGTCAAGAAGCACCAAAATAATCCAAGAATTTCTCGACAATTGAGTATGAGAATTTAACACCATTATTAAAATAAACAACTTAGAAAAGAAAATAAAATCAAGTTATAAAAAAATTAAAATGCAATGAATGAAAATAAGCAAATGCAATAAAAGAAAAGGAAAGATGAGAAATTTTTTTTTTAATAATTTTATTTTTACTTTTATTTTTATTTTTACTTTTAAATTTTTTTTTTGAAGAGAGGGAAAAGAAGAAAGTAAGAAAGGAAGAAGAGAGAAGAAGAAAGGTAGAAAGAAAGAAGAAGAAAAGAAAAAGGAAGAAGAAAGAAAGGAGAAGGGAGAAGAAACAGGGCGCGAGGCGACGCTTACGCTTACGCGTGGAGTGCAGCAGGGACAAGCGACGCGTACGCATAGAATGCAGAAAGTGCAGGTGACGCGTAAGCATCACCCACGCGTACGCGTGGATCCAGATTGTGCTTTTCGCACAAAACCAGCACAATTCCCGCACAACTCTCTGGTTTTTGTACCAAGAGTCCCCATATGGCATACGACGCATAAGCATCGCCCACGCTTAAGCGTGGGGTGACCTTTTTTTTTTACATATGAAAACAAAAACAGGGCACTCTTCTATTCTACAAGCATTCTAAAACAATCAAAATTTGAATTTAACAACAAATCTTTTGATTTTTGAAAAATTTTCAAATACAAAACAAATAAAACTTACACTACAAGCAAAACACAATTCAACAACAACTAACCTACAATTTAAGGCACAAATTTAATCAAACAAACTTACAACCAGAACACTAAAACAAGAATATGCAAAGAAGAAAACTACCTAACAATGGCAACCCAATTCATCCATTGATTATATATACAAGAGAATGGAAAGAGTTTACCATGGTGGGGTGTCTTCTACCTAACATTTTTAGTTTAAGTCCTTAAGTTGGATATTTGGGAAGCTCCATGTCATGGTGGTTTATGCTTGTATTCATCCTTGAACCTCCAAGGATGCTTGCTCCTCAAACAGTTGTCAAAATTTCCAACCGCCTTCACCAAGCTTGGGTGAGGTTCTTCCCAAGATATGAGCTCCCAAAATTGGTCTTCATGTTGTGATCCGAGATCCCATATCTTATTTTCACACCCATCTTCTAATTGATCATCATGATTCCAATTGGGTGGTAGACACATAGAATTCTCATTGGGGCACCAAATTCTCCTCCTAGACCCATACAATTTAGCACTACACCAACCATTGCTCCTAAACCTTGAGCCTCCAACCTTGATGAGCCTAACATCAAACTTCCAACCACTGCACAACTCTCTCTTACTCCTCAACCCACAAAGAGCTCTAAGTTATCCATCATTTTCAATCAAACCATATTCAAGTGAGAAAACAAAGCTTAAGGATAAGAATTTTACCCACTTGAATGTTGTGTTGGATGGTGACTTAGGAAGGGGTGGTTCCAATGATCTTGTAAGCTCCACTCTCTTGTACCCTTCCTTGATTACCTCCACCCCTTTACAACTTTCTTCAACTTTAACCTCTTCCTCTTGGTGGCTCTCTTCCAATTCAATCTCGTCTTCATTGCTCACCAAGGGCATGGGAGGTTGTGCATCTTCTTTTTTATCTCAATTTCATATCCAATAGGGGAGAATTCAATTGTAGATAGGAATTCCTCAATGATTGAATCCATCTCTTGATCAACCTCTTCAAAGTCTTCAATCATGATATGCTTTGGAGGTTGCGCACCCTCCTCAACATCAATGTCAAGCTTATTGGAAGAGGTCTCTCTAATTCTACATCCTCATGGACTTCCAACATCTCCTAGATCTTCAACCCCTTCTTCCGGCTCAATTATCTCAACTTCCTCCCCTTTTGACAACTCTTGCTTCAACTCCACTTCTTCACATTGAAGCTCCAAACTCACTCCCTCACTATGCTCATTGATTGCTTCTCCACATTCAACAATGGGAGTGCCTTGATCGCATAGGCTTAGGCAGGAGGAGATCATGTTGCAAACGGCTTCTGCTACGGTGGCAAGCACGGATTCTATCTTCTTGAACTCCTTTTGCGTCTCATCTTGCCTTTGGAGGTAAGAGCTAATATCTTTTTGTTGTGCTAGCTTAAAGGCATAGAGAGACTCATCCATTGGAGGTGGTCTGGGAAGAGAGAGTTCATTGTTTGGGGGAAAGGGCTCATAATTGGAAGGTGGTTCATCTTGGTAAGGGTATGGAGATAGTGTATATGGAGGTCGTTCTTGGGAGTATTGGTTTTGGAATTGTGGTGGTTCCATGTATGGTTCATATGGCTCATAAGGTGGATGGTATGGTGGATAAGGATTAGGGTCGTAATGAGGTGTTTGGTGGTAGGGAGCTTGTGAGTAAGGTAGTTCAAAACCATGTTGAGGAGGTGGTTCATAGGCATATGGTGGTGGTTGTTGACAACTACAATAAGGATCACCACATCTATTAGATTGATATGCATTAGGATTGGAATTATACCTATAAGGAGCCGGAGGTTGTTGTTGCCAAGAAGGTTGATCAATCCCTTGAGACTCCTCCCACATTTGATTGTTCCATCCTTGATGCATGTTGTCACTGTAGCTCTCATTTTCTAAAACATAATTTGAGCCAAACTTATAGCCAAACGAATGAGAATTCATAGTAACAAATGAAAACTGATGAGCGGATATTTTATACGCTTTTTGGGGTTAATTTCATATAGCTTTTAGTATGTTTTAGTTAGTTTTTAGTTTATTTTCATTAGTTTTTAGGAAAAATTCATATTTCTGGACTTTACTATGAGTTGTGTGTTTTTCTGTAATTTCAGGTATTTTTCTGGCTGAAATTGAGGGAGCTGAGTAAAAATCTGATTCAGGTTGAAAAAGGACTGCTGATGCTGTTGGATTCTGACCTCCCTGCACTCAAAGTGGATTTTCTGGAGCTACAGAACTCGAAATGGCGTGCTTCCAATTGCGTTGGAAAGGAGACATCCAGGGCTTTCCAGCAATATGTAATAGTCCATACTTTGCTCAAGGATAGATGACATAAACTGGCGTTCAACGCCAGTTCTCTGCCCAATTCTGGCGTCCAGCGCCAGAAAAGGATCAAAA
>NC_029785.2:14742102-14748059 GCF_000816755.2 Arachis ipaensis
GAGCTTCAAACTCGCGAGTGCTGGGCGTTAGTGACAGACGCAAAAGGATGAAGAATTCTATTCCAGTATGATCGAGAACCGACAGATGATTAGCCGTGCTGTGACAGAGCATGTGAGCATATTCTTCACTGAGAGGATGGGATGTAGCCATTGACGACGGTGATCCCCTATATACAGCTTGCCATGGGAGGACGTGCATGCATGAATCAGAAGACAGAGGAAAGCAGAGATTCATAAGACAAAGCATCTCCAAAACTCCAACATATTCTCCATTACTGCATAACAAGTAACCTTTAATTTATACTCTCTTGGTTATTCGCAATTCAACTGATAAACATAACTGACTTCCTGACTAAGATTTACAAGATAACCATAGATTGCTTCAAACCAACAATCTCCGTGGGATTCGACCCTTACTCACGTAAGGTATTACTTGGACGACCCAGTGCACTTGCTGGTAAGTGGTACGAGTTGTGAAAAGTATGATTCACAATTCGTGCACCAAAAACAAAAGCTAACAAAAATAAGTAACAAAGTCCTAAACCTAGCAAAAGCTAACAAACAAGTAAAAGACAAGCATATTCACATATTCACAATAGCCAATAACATAACACCATTGTAATTCCCTGGCAACGGCGCCATAAACTTGATAGAGCAAAACCGTCGGCTAAGAATTTCTTCTCGGTTAGAGGAAATAACTTCGTTGCAAGTATAATTCATCAAAAAAAATATGACTTGAGCACTTTTTAAGATTTTAAAGTAATTAAAGTAATGATTTGAGGATAGATGCTTTTCAGATTTTCAATTAGGATTCTCAATTTTAAATCAATATGGCTTGGAACCTTATTGAAAAAGTTTTAAAACTTAAAATGATTTTGAAATTGGTTCATGATATAACTTATTTAATTTTGAATAATAACAAAAAGGGATTTATTTATTTAGTTAAAGTTTTAAAAAGTTAAATTACTTATTAATCTACGGTTTGGGTTTAGAAAGTGTGAAAAGAGGAATATTATTAGAGTTAAGCAATGGGGTTGAAGATAAAAGAGATACTGTGGAATATGTAATTAAGTTGTGAGTTATAAGAATTATGAGATAATGATTGAGAATCTTAAGGGTATTAGATTGTTATTAAAAGAGATTGAGAAGTGAATGATTGAATTAACAATGAGTTGATATTGTTGAATGAGATGATGATGATTGAATTTGATTAAGGACGATGAGATTGGCTATGAGAATGAAGAATGACAAGGATTGATTTTAATTATGATTTTTGAATGAAGTGGAATGATATTGAGAATGGATTTGAAATTGAGATTGAATCTGATTGAGAAATACCACTGGATAAGATGCAATGGCGTTGTCCACTTGCTCCAGGTAAAGGTTTGAGACACCGGGTAAGATACAAAGGTTGAGTTTTGTCACACTTGCTCCAAGTTGAGAATTGTAACACCGCCTGGTGATAAACCCCATTTGGAGGGTTTATCTTGTGTTGAATTTAGAGGGTTTTATCATCTTTTCCCACATTTATTCAATGAAATAGCATGGTTTTGTAAATTCTCCTTTAATTGTGCTTAAGAGTGAAAACATGCTTTTAGGACTTAAAATAGCTAAATTTAATTCACCTTGATTCCATTAGATGCCTTGATATGTTTGTTAAGTGATTTCAGATTTAGGAGGCAAAGATTGGATCAAGGGAATGAAGGAAAATCATGTAGAAATGGAGAACTCATGAAGAAATGAAGGAATCGCAAAAGCTATCAAGCCGACCTCTTCGTACTTAATTGATCATAACTTGAGCTATAGAGATCCAAATGATACGGTTCTAGTTGCGTTGGAAAGCTAACATCTGGAGCTTCAAAATGATATAAGATTTACTATAGTTGCACCGTGCATAGGGGCACGCACATGCACAGTACGCGTACACACTGATGGTTGCACATGATTTACTTAATACAACTCGTGGCCAGCAAATTCTAAGGAATTTTGGGCCCAATCCAACTCATTTATGATACTATTTAACCCAAAGATTGAAGAGGGATGAGGCATCTAGTTAGTTAGTGAGTTTTATTCATGCTTTAGTTAGTTTCTAGAGAGAGAAGCTCTCTCTTCTCTCTAGAATTAGGAGTAGGTTAGATCTAGATTAGGAATTCTTAGATCTAGGTTAATTTCATGCTTAGATTTACTTTTTCCTTTGCAATTTCTTCTTCTTCTACCTTTCTTCTTTCTAGTTTTGTATTTAATTCTTGTAATTCTCTACTTTTATGTTGATGCACTTTTGTTCTTCCCTTTTCCTTTAATGCAATTTATAATTCATGTTCCTTTATTGTTCATTTGATTTGTTGTTGTTTAATTCCTTACAATTGAGTAGTGTAGATTTACTTTCCTTGTAATTTTACTATGCTTTCCTTTTATGCCTTCCAAGTGTTTGATAAAATGCTTGGAAGGATTTTAGAGTAGAATTTTATACTCTTGGCTTGGGAAGGTAACTTAGGAACTCTTGAGTCACTAATGTCCAAGTAATTGACGATTGGGAGCCATTAACGCTAGATCTCATTAATTGATTTGGTGGAGAACTAGGACTTATGGACTTGGATTGATATAGCTCACTTGACTTTCCTCTACTATTAGTTAGGGGTTGACTTAGTGGGATTGATCATTGTCAATTCTCATGTTGTGGTTAGTGATAAGGATAGAGATCCTTGACCACCAACCCTTGCCAAGGCCTTTTTGTTATTTGAATTTCATTGCCATTTACATTTCATGTCTCTTATCCCAAAAACCCCAAAACATACTCCATAACCAATAACAAGATGCTTTATTGCAATTCCTAGGGAGAACGACCCGAGGTTCAATACTTCGATTTATAAATTTAGGGGTTTGTACTAGTGACAAACAAATTTTTGTATGAAAGGATTGTTGTTTGGTTTAGAAACTATATTGCAACGAGCTTTCATTTGTGAATTCTAAACCATCAAGAGTCCGTTCATCACCTGGTGATAGAGCAAAACCGTCGGCTAAGAATTTCTTCTCGGTTAGAGGAAATAACTTCGTTGCAAGTATAGTTCCCAACCGACAAACAATGCTCAATCAAAGTTTAATTTTTGTTGTCATTAACCCCAATAAAATAACCGAGAGTATTAATCCAGGGTCGTTCTCCCTAGGAATTACAATGAAGTGCTTTATTATTGGCTATGAAAGAATGTTTTGAGGTTTTTGTAATAATGAACAAGAAATGTAAATAACAAGAATTAATAAAAGAATGGAAAAACAACTCTTGGCTAAGCATAGGAAATTGAGATCACCATCCTTGTCAACAAACCATACATTGATAATTATGAGGGACCAACCCATTAAGTCTACTCTTATGTTTGAAGTAAGTACAATATCTACCTTAATGCATTAAGTACGTCAATAGGCTTGATCAACATCAATCCATAAAGTCCTAACCTAGCTACTAATTGGCTTAGTAGTAGGCTAGAGTCAATGGTTATCAAATTGACCACATAGGGTTCTCAAATCACCAATTCATTGAGACCCAATGACTCAAGGTCACTCAATCCCCTTAGCCTAGGCCAAGAGTAAAGAAAACTACTCAAAAGCTAGAGAAAACATTTCAACAAACACCTAGAGTGCAAGAAAAGTAAACATCATAACATACAAGAATTAATAAAAGCTACAACTAACATAAGCAAGAAGTCAACAATAGCAACCATGATAAGCATAAAAAACCATGAAAACATCAAATTGCATTAAAAGAAAATAGAATTCAACAAGAGTTCATAAGCATAAAAGTAACAAATAAGGGGAATACAAGTAAAACTAGAAGAATAGAGACGTAACAACAAGGAATTAAGAATGAAAACTAAATCAAAACAAGGATTAAAAGTTGGATTTAAGAAAATTAAACCTAAACTACCGTAAATTCTAGAGAGAAGGGAGAGCTTCTCTCTCTAGAATTCTACCTACAACATGATGAAAACTACCCTATGAGTCTCTCTCTTTTGCTGAAGCTTGAATTCTGCATGAAATAGTCTCTGGAATCCGTTGGATTTGGACCTGGGAAGCTCAGAAATCGCCCCCAGCGATTTTACTTTAATGAGGTCACGTGCGAACTGCGACGTGTACACGTGGGTCACGCATACGCGTCGCTTGGCAATTTACTTCCCACGCATATGCATCATGTCACGCGTACGCGTCGTCATGCGGCTTCATCTCCACGCGTGCGCGTCGATGTATGCACTCTAAATCCTTGATTTTCCATGAATTCTCCACTTTGCATGCTTTTCTCTTCACTCTTTTGATCCATTCTTATCCTTTTCAACCTGAATTTACTAACAAACACATCAAGGCATCTAGTAGAATCAAAGGTGAACTAAAATTAGCAAATTAAAGGCCTAAAAAGCATGTTTTTACACTTAAGCACAAATTAAGGGAGAATTACAAAACTATGCTATTTAATTGAATAAATGTGAGAAAAGTTGATAAAATACCCTAAAATTGACGCAAGATAAACTACCAAATTGGGGTTTATCACCTAGGTAAGAGGCAAGGGTTAAGGTTGTCTTCCTTGTTCTGGGTTACACAGGTAAGATGTAAGGGTTGCGGTTTGTGAAGGATTACCATATGTTCATAACACGCAGCGGAAGAAAAGAAAGTAATTCTAAAGATCTATGTTGTGCTTAAATTTTATTCGAATAAATAATATATAAATCAAATCTAAATACCCGTGTACGCTAGTAAAAGTCACTTTCTCCTTCGATGGTACGAAGACGCTATGCGTATCCACACCGAGACCAACCTTTGCTGTCAACTCCTTGACCAATGGATATCTGATCTAAATTGAGAAACCTCTTGTAACTCTTTACATGCCAAAAATTCTTCTCCAAGAATTAGGCTCACATACGTTTATGTGTGTAGAGGTAAAGGAATAAAATTCTTATGTTTTATTCTCTTATCTCTATTTCCTCTACTCTTGGCATCCATACATATAGTATGAGATTTGTTATTGATTTTAAATTTAAATCTCAATTCAAATTTAAATCATATCTTACTATTTTAAACTTGAATCTTTCAAATTTATGAATCATATCATAACTCAATTTGAAACAGAATTACTTAAGATTTCATCCAAATTTATAATTCAAATTTAAAAATAGAATAACTAATTATTCTCAAATCTCATTTAATATTCTCAATTATCATACTATTATTATATTCTTGGTGCTAGCAAAGAATATAATAATATTTCATTTGAATTAATATAATTATTTATTTGATCAAATTAAAATAATAATTATATAATTATATAACAAAGATTAGAACATTCGGTGTGACCCCATAGGTTCAATACTAAGCGGGTAGTAAATTAGTCATACTAAATTTATTAATCAAGGTTGGAGTCTAGCAACACTCCTTAACGATCCCATAGTATGAAGTAATATATTTTTACTAAGAACCTGATAAAAACAAAGTATAATTCCTTCTATCTTTTCAACTCTTGGTTAACCCTTAGAGTATGGTTTAATTGTCAAACTCTAACTTGTTACCATTATTATAATGAACTGTGAATCACTTAAGAAACTCATTTCTTCATTCATTCAATCCCCTTGGCCAAGGTTTTATTCATCTCAGTCATTATAATCATAGAGCTCAAACTCTTTACCGAGAGTTGACAGATTCCTTATTAACTAATCATTAATTCTACAAGTATTTAAATGTATCTGGAATCAAAGTATAATAATACATTGTTAATTACTATGACAGTCGTAGGTCAAAGAAAACTCTATTACCATGTTCATCTTGAGAATATCTTATTGACAAATATGCAGTAATTATAACCTTAGGAATTCTCAAAGTGAGTCAGTTCAATGGTCATATATCTATATGCACCATTTATATATATAATTTAATTAATGGGATATATTAATCTTCATCCAATGAAGACCATTATATAT
>NC_029785.2:14748232-14760576 GCF_000816755.2 Arachis ipaensis
TATGACCAAGAACAATTTAGATTAAATTATAAAAGATTTATTTCTCATTATTATGATCACTATCACAATAATAAATCTCTAAATTTAATCAAGGACTTTATTATATTAACATTTTAATATAATAATAATAACAGATCATTTGATATATGATTGATTGGATTGTGGTCATACTATTTATTCCTAACAGTTTGGTCCCACTTGCTCCATGTTGTGGTGTTCCTGTATAGGAGTCGGTAACCGACAGATGAGCTCATTGGCCATAGGACAGCCATGCATCATTTGCATTTGTATGTTTTGTTTGGGTGTGCATTGGTAATTAGCTTGCTTACTTGCTATATTATTGTATTTACCTGCTACTTGATCTAATTGTTATATTTGTTCTCCATACTTGTATATTCCTCGTATGTTTTGTATGTGTTTGAAAATTGAGAGATCCTTCATGCTAGCTGTGGTGACGCTATTGTCTCTGTTGTGGTGAGGGAGGTTGAGGCAGATTGGGCTAGGTATTACCTTATTTCTCTAGTTTATGTATTGGATGGATAGGAATGAGCGAGATAAGTTTGTTGGGTAGGAAGCCCTTAGGCGCATTTTTGGTCTTTTCCTTTTTTAAACACTTTACTTTATAGAATTGTAAACTAAAGGAGTTTCTTTATGAACTTTCAAAGTAAGTCTTCCCACAAAATTTTTCTAAAAAGTTATTTCGAAGATAAACTATT
This sequence comes from Arachis ipaensis, assembly GCF_000816755.2. NCBI lineage: Eukaryota > Viridiplantae > Streptophyta > Magnoliopsida > Fabales > Fabaceae > Arachis > Arachis ipaensis. Next base: position 14,748,949 of record NC_029785.2, read on the forward strand.
TTTATAATGAAATTCTTTCTATTTGTAAGGATTTCTTTGTTTTGATGGTATTTCTTTCTCTACTGAGAACCTGTGAAGATGATGCATGTTCTCACCCCCTACAGATTTTTTATTTTTCAGTGGCAGGTTCAAGAAGCTTTGGCGCAAAACTGCGACCGAACTACAGAGCTTTATGTATATATATGTTTTCATTTTCTATATTTGGTTTAGTCTTAGATTTTATTTTCCCCGTCATCGTTTATTATTTTGGCTTTTAGAAGGGTAGAACTTTTATTTTGAAATTTTGAATAAGTCTATGTATTTAATATTATGTGAATATAATTATGTGATTATTTAGTTTAAAGTAAAGATTTTTTTTTCGTTTTCATAATTAAAAATTCGGTTTGTATTCGCGAAAGCTCAATATCAAATAACTATAGTACCAAAATAAAAGATTAGAAGTAAGTAGCGCCTGGACTTTTAGTGCAATCATGAGGTGCTAAAAGTTAGGGTGTTACATTTTTCCTATCGGATTCAGCGCCGTTTTGAGGGTGGATCTTGTCTAGCTTTTTTTTAGGACTAGCGGTTCCATTTTGTTCTTGGTTGTGTTTGTCTTTGTTCTTGTGCTTTTTCTTCTTCTTTTCGGATTTGAATTCGGTACTGTTGAGGCTTCTATTGTTGGTGGTGGCATGGCAACTGGTTCAGCTGCGACAACTGCATCATGTTTGCCACCCATGATTTTGGAAGTGGAAAGTGTGGAACGAAGTGAAGTGAAAAAAAAGTGAAAACTGCTAAACGTCGTCGTTTTGCTGACAAGGACGGAAACTGTATTATCCTTGTACGATGTTTATATATAATACCAGACACTTTAGAGACTAAGTGTGTCACTTCAACTTTTTTCATTGGCCTCAAACAGAAAAATAGGTCTGAAATTGTTTTAGCTACCGCAGAAAAATTTTTAAGATTAAAATGTTCATTTTAAAAATTTTCGAGACTAAATTGGATAATTGCTGGAAAAGAATGTAAAGTGGTTGAATTGTAACATGCACGGGTCAGAATACTTGTTGCATAATTGCATTGTAATTTGAAAACATTGGTCATTGGACCACCCATCTTTTTTCAGGTCCACATACGGGTATCGTTAATGCCATTTTTATTTTTTTTTCCTTTTTCCCTTCAACAAGATGAAATTGTTTTTTTCAAAACAAAATTTGCTGCTTGAATTAATACTTAGATGAAGTCTTCATTTTATCAATTCCCCTTAAAAGATAAAGTCAGTCTTCCGCCTCATCATTAGGTGTTTAACAGGAGCAATTTGTTGTTCCCGTATAAGCCAAATTTTTCGAGTAAATACCCATAATCATCTTTGAAATTCGTGTAAATACTTAATTTAATCTTCAAGATCTCGATTTTTTTATTATAGTCCTTCAGATAGAGCTCCGAGCATTCAAAGTGGTCATGTGCATATTTCTGGTGATGAGTCATCACTGGAGCGCTGACGTGGCCTCGGTTTGCCACGTGGGAGGGCTCCAAAACGTCGTCGTTTTGGTTTGGCGCCCTTGATAGCTAAAAACGACGCCGTTTAGATGTTATTTAGCATGAGAAACAGTTTTCTCTCCAACACAAACACTTCACTTCCCTCGTCTCTTCTTCGTCCACCCTCTGACTTCATCTTCATCTCCTCATCAATGGCGTAGCCATAGGGTTCTATTCGCTGGCTTGAAAAAGTTGGGAGAAGAAGTAATCCGACCAAGAGTTGTTTTCGTTCTTCCCCTCCTTCACCAGAAGTACCAGGTTCCAACTTTGTGATCGGACTCAAGGTAACCTTCCTTTTTTTTATTTTGCATTTTCAATACAGTGTTGGTTGATGATATGCAAGTTGTTAGTGTAGTTGAGGTTCGAGAGTTTTGGTGTCATTGTAGTGTCTAGGGTTTGAAGGGTGGCTGGGTTTTATGGGGTTGCTCTATTTAACCCGAATAAAACAGGGATGAAACAGGGAGATGTATGCAAGATTGGAAAAAATGTGTTATTGTGGTGTTGATTTTTTTTTATATATAATGCATTGGTAGGTTTTCAAGTTCTGCATGTATTAAGTAAAAATTTAAAATTTCTTGCAGATGGAAGAGAGGTTGGACATCATGTTTCATCATGGGGGTGACTTCAAAAAAAATACAGAAGGAATTATGGTATATTCTCCGGACAACAAGGACTGTTTAGGTGATCTAGACACTGATACTCTAGATGTCTTCTACGTACGAAACTACCATAAAGAGCTTGGGTACAATGACATAAAACAGTGCTGGTGGCATGTTCCTGGAAAAAGCTTAGATAATCGGTTGAGAAATGTAAACAGTGACAAAGAGATAAGAGAGATGGTGAATTGTGCTAGGACAAATGAGGGATTGATTGATGTATATTTCGAGTATGGAGTGTCAGTGCCGGAGGTGTTAGAGGGAGATAACACAGTTGTGTACTTGGATGACGTTGGTAGAGAGGGGTGTAATGCAACTACAAATGCTGATGTGAGTCCCCCACTCAATGAGACTCATGCACTCATAGTTGCTCCCACCTCGAAGGTTGTACCCAATAGTTCTTGCAAATCCAATCCCAACAAAAACAATACATCTCCACGGCAAACACAACCATCACACTCCAAAACTATGCCTACAAAAAATACTAATCCTCCCAAGACAACCAACCCTCCCAAGAAAACCAACCCTCTAAAGGCAACGAATCCCAATAGATTCATCCAGCCCACCAAGCCCACAAAAACCACCAAAACCAGCCAGCCCACGAAGCCCAGTCAGAGCACTAAATCAGATAAGAACAACAAGCAGAAACTGTCCAAGAGATCAAGTATTTTCAAGAGACCCTGTACAAGGTCTGCTACTAGAGGATTCAGGAGCAAAGTGTTTAACAATGAAGTTCCCTTTGATGTATCTTTTGACTCCTCTGACAGTGAAGAGAATACCATGTTTAAGCCAGGTCCGGATGAGGGTAGTTCCTCTGATTCTGAGGCTACAGAGAATGATCCTAAAACTAGGAGTAGGATTAGGAGAAACATGGTACATCCAGAGATGGGATCCATAAATGTTAATCCACTAGGTAAAGGGAAGGAGAAAAATTTACGAAAAACTTTCAACAAGAATTGGAAAGACTTACAGCTACAGGGACTTTTGTGGGAGTGTGCAAGGGCAACAACTTACAAAGAGTTCAGGGATAGAATGGACAAGATCAAAAGATTAAATGAATATGCTTGGGCATATTTAGAGAAGTGGCCGATGGATGCTTGGACCAGAAGTTTATTCAGCCATAAGTCAAAGTTGGATAGCATATGTAACAACGCATGCGAGGTGTTCAATGCTAAGATCAAAGATGCAAGAGCCAAACCCATCATAACATTGATGGAGGAAGTAAGAATGTTTGTCATGCGCACCATAGCGAAGAACAAGGTTAAATTAAACTGAAAAATCACACTGGAAAGCTCACACCTGTTATAAAGAGCAGGCTGGAAAAAGTTAAGAAAGAGTCTAAGAATTGGAAGCCTATTTGGAACTAAGAAGCCTAAAGTTGATCCAAAACTATTGAGGGCCAGTTTGGCTAAACTTCTTAAATAAGTTCTTTTAAAAAAGGAGCTTAAAATATAAGGACTTTTATTAATATTAACTTTTAAATAAGTTATTTTGAGTTTGGAAAGTTATTATAAAAGTTCTTATTTTAAAGTTGTGCATTAAATAGGAGTGATAAAATAGCTTTTGAAAATGGGAGAAGTCACATTTTTTAACTTCTTCAAAGCTCTTAAATAACTTTTTGAAAAGTTAAAAGTTTATCTAAAAAATTGTACCAAACACATTAATATAACTTTCTATAAGTCAAAAGTTGAAAAAAGTAGCTTTTTGGTGTTTCCCCAACGGACCCTGAGTAACACTGCAGATGGTGTACATCTAAAAAGGCAGTTGGGAACCTTTGCTTGCAATTTCTATGGTGAAAAGGGGCATACAAAGAGAGGCTGCAAAAAGAAGAGGGATGCTAATGCTGCCGCTGCTGCCGAGGCGGCTGAGAAGAAGAAAAAAGATGCAGGAAATCCTGCGCCTGAGTAGCAAGTTGAGCAGCCCCAAAATGATGGTGGCCAACCTGATGTGGAAAGCAATCACGTGGAGATCGAGATATCTCAGCCTATTGCTTCTGAGGAAGAGGATTCTCAAAAGGTAACTGAAAATTTATATATTCATGCCTTTATGATTTAAGTGGATCAATTATACTTAATGCCAATTTTGTCTCTTATAGGATCCTGGACTGAAAAGGCCTTCTAAGCTGTCACCAAGAAGAAGATCCTCTCTACCGGGAACCTCACCAACAGTGAATCCCTTGCAGGGTGCATCTTCAGCAACAGCAACAAAGTTTGCCAACGTGATGAAGTTCATCCTAACCCCAGGATTTAAGCCACCAAGAAAGAAGAATTGAAGACTTTAGATAAATCTATTTAGGGATTTTTATTTTATGTAATTAGTCTTTCCAATAGATAATGACTAGATGATGAATTGTGATCCTTTAGCTTTTTTGAGATGCCTTGCTTTTGAGAAAACTATTGATAGCAACTTCATGTTCCTTGACTGCCTTTTATCTTTGTCTTTTGTTGTTTTTTGATAAACAATGGAATTTATCTTAATACACTATGCTTTGTGGTTTACCAATCACTTTTGTTGCCTTATTCAGCCATTACTGATTATGGTTCATTTCATGCACAAACATAAATAATAATAGTTTCATAGTTAACAACATTTTAATTCCATCAACAAGCAGTTTTTCAGCATCTGTTGATAATAGGGAACCCTAAACCACCAACTCATTCATCATTTACAAAACAGGATAACCAACAACACTATCAATACAGACACAACTAACACTAACAACTGGGTAATCACTTTTTGCATATGGACATCCTCTTCCAATCTCCGAAGCCTCCAATCAAAGTTCATCTTCACTTCATAATCATCACCACAAGATTCTGGCTTATCAACCTGTTCCTCATTCCCAGAATCTGCCCACACAAAAAAGCCCGCACTATCTCTTCCCACTTGACTGTAACCAAGAAGCGATCAAAGTTCAGAGAAGAACAATAGAAGAACAGTGAGGTAAGCACAATCATAACAACACAAGTAAATATTCTAACCCACATTATAATTGGGGCAACCATAAAACGATTTGTTCGGATTCGATTCTGTGCCAAACCATCTGAGAACCGGCCAGCAGCCACAGCCGCACCATTCTGGCAGCCCCGATCTTCTGCTCTTGGTTGGCGTTCTCATCCGGTTCTAGCTAGATGGGGAATGAACAGAGCTTCCACCTGCAGTGCTACATCATCCACATGAGTAACAGCCCCAAACGGAAGAAGGAAGAGAGAGCGATGAACAAGAAGATGAGATGAAGTTTATGAATATTTGGGGATTTAGGGTTAGATATAATGGGAGGGACTAACGTGGGTACAAACGGAAAATTAGCTAGCTCAGATAGCCATTGCAGCCCTCCCACGTGGTAAACCGAGGCCACTTCAGCGCTCCGGTGATGACTCATCACCAAAAATATGCACAGGGACTACTTTGAGTACTCGGAGCTCTATCTGGAGGACTACAATGGGAAAATCGGGATCTTGAGGATTAAATTCAGTATTTGCGCGAATCTCATGGACGATTATGGGTATTTATTCCAAACTTTTCATATACTAATTTATATACACATTTTTTCTTAAATAATGGTTCACTTTTTCAATTTAAAAAAAATCCTATATATTTTATATACTTATTGAGTTAATATTTAAAATGATTCCTGAAATTTAACTCTCGACTCAATTTAGCCCTCAAGATTTCAATTAACTCTAATTGTACCTTAAAATTTTGACCCGTGTCTTAATTTGGTCCTTCCGTCATTTTTCGTCATTGAAAAGCTGACTTGACAATTTTAAATGACACCTGACACTGTCAAAACGACGTCATTTAACTCTTGGCACCGAAAATACTTAGATACGACGTCATGTGACATGAGAAAGGGGTTAAACCAAAATCCAAACGTGCAATTATGTGCAATCAACACATAAAAAATTATGAATATGATACAATTATGTGCAATCAACACACAGCAAAGCAAAAAAAGCAGAGTATAAAGTCAACAGCAAACTCATTCTGATCCCACTACAAACACCAAAATAGAATATTAAAATAGAAATTAAAATCATGCTTTGACATAAACATAAGCAAAATCAAGATCTTAGCTAAATCATGAGTTTCTTCTAAAATGAATCCATAACAATAAAAAAAATCAAAATCAATCATAATCATCAAAAAGAAGAAAAAGAAGAACATCAATTACATAGAAAGAATACCAAACTTTAGAAAATTGTTCTCCATTTTTTTCCATTCACCTTATCAATAATATTTTCATGATTACTAAATGCATCAATTAGAAATCTATAACGAACAATCCACATATTTTTCCACCTTAAATTATCAGAAAATTTAACAATGTCATTGTATATCGAGTAGTATAAAAGAGCAACTTTAAAGAATAACAGGCTTTCTTGTTTTGTTATTACCAAGTATTAGAAAACTGATAAGTACTGAACTAAATAGGGAGATAAAATATATGTATAGTATAGTTATACTATTAGAGAAACATGAAAGAATAAGATTGTCCTTTTAAATTGATCAAGGAGTAATACAATTTTTTAACAATGGTTGCTCCAGTAAATAAATATATGTAATTTCAATCAAAAAATACTGGACAGATAATTAAATTAAAATGGGAGATGAAGGAGTAAGATTGTCATTTTAAAATGGAATATGAAGAATCAATGACTGTTCAAATGGACAAAGAATTGAAAGATTCAGTTTATCACAACCACATACATGCAAAAAACTTAAACCCTAGCATACAAGAACTCTACCATCATCAACAACCATAAGTAACCACAGTCCCCCAAAGTTTCACTGATGAAGTAGAGCGAAAAAAATGAAGAACAACCCACAACCAACATTTTACAAAAAACAGAGTATCGTATGTTGAGAGCAACGATTTTGTTACTAACCTGTTATTGAAGAGATGGTGATTCCCAAGTAATTAGTCTTTACAATGGGGGGAGGGGGCAAAATAAGTAAGAAAAGCTTCAAACTTCAGTTACAGTGACAACCATGGTTCTTCTCTGAAGGTACATATAGAGGGGAGGAAGAGGAAGAAGAAGGGTCAATTGGGGTTTCACTTTTCAAGTGGTTAACGTTTGGGTTTTGGTTTAACCCCTTTCTCATGTCACACAACATTGTTTCTAAGTATTTTCGACGTCAAGAGTTAAACGATGTCGTTTTGACAGTGCTAGGTGTCATTTAAAATTGTCAAGCCAGCTTTCCGGTGACGGAAAACGACGGAATGGCCAAATTGAGGCACGGGTCAAAATTTCAAGATACAATCAGAGTCAATTGAAATCTTGACAGCTAAATTAAGTCAAATATCAAATTTCAGGGTTCATTTTGAATATTAACTCAACATTCGTTACATTTAAAAAATTAATGTCTTTAGATTAGATATGACTGGATTTTAAATATTTTGTCAGATATTTTAGATATAGAAGGAAGTCGATCTCAGAACAATTGTACTGATTGCACATTTATTTAGAAGAAAAACAAAATAAACAAGATAACAACAAACAATGCGGCGTGCATGCTCATTTTTCCTTTACAGTGTCTTGTGTTTAGAGAACAGAGAACTGCATTTGGCAATTAGTAATTGACTAATTGCACATTTCACATTTGCAATCTTTCTTCCTCTCCTTTTTCTTTCCGGAAACAATCATACCATAGACAAGTTGCGTAATTCTGGGGTCCAAAGATGAAGGCATTGCAAATTCTTAGACCCACAAAAGATACAAACATAATCATCAAAACTCAAAAGCATGGCACTGTCAACTGCTAAAGCGATAAAAAAGAAACAACAAAGGAGAACACGTTCAATGAAGTATCATTATCACCATCATCATCTATTCTCCATTCCCTTTTGCTTTCTCGTGTCTCGTGGTGTCTTTGTTTTTCTCTGCTTTACTGATTAAAACAGAGACTGCTATTACTACAACTACACTGCACTAATTATGCTCCTCTCTCTCTCTCTCTCCCCCCCCTTTAAGCTTAATAGTTAAAACTGCAACTCCATTTCAATCATATTTCAACATTCTTTGGGTTGAGTATTCTTTACCTAAGACATGGGCTTTAAAGAAGAGGCTTTTCATGAAACCATTTATTTCTCGGTAAGTTTCATTTAATTACACTTTGAAAAAAAAAAGTGTAGTTAGTTAGTGATAATTTTCTTTGAATCTAATTCGCTTTTTCCATTTCATGCATGAAAGTAAGAAAGTAATTGATTACTCATTTGAGAATCAAACCCTTTACCCATTTGAGGTTCATAAAAGAAAAAAAAATTTCGGTGCTGCCGTTGAACATTTCTCATGTCCCATGCAAATTTAATTTGTGTGAAACTGCAGTGATTGTTTTTTCGAGGCAAATAAAACTCGAAAGAGTGGAACTCTTCATTTTCACTATTTCCGTAGCCATAGTGAGAGAAACATTAAAGAAACGGGAAAAAAAGCTATTATTAAAATGAAGAAATAAGTTCCCCCAAAAGAAGGAGCAAATTTTGCTTGCTTTGTTACATAAGAAGGCAAAAAGGACTTGTTCATCAACAATCTTCATGTGAAAAATTCTGTTACAACTTACCAACATGTCTGAAATTAAGCATAACCGGGTGGATCAAGGACAAACAAAGATTAAGAATGTTCCAATAGCTGTCACCCCAGAAGGGTTTTGGTGTTGTCCATCACCTGCTGTGTTCCAGAAAGGCCTCAGAAACCAAAATCCTTTGAATAAACCGACACCCTCTTCGCCGCTGCCGGCAAGAAGCGCAGTCAAGAAAAAGACTGTTCCGGTGACAGTGAATGAGAGAAGAGCTTCTTCTGCACTGCCAACCCCATCAAGATTGGTGAATTCTGATGAAAAGCAATGTCCAGAGCAGCCTTCTGCTAATACGTCCGTGGTGTCGCCACGGGCAAAAATCGAGTCTTTGCCGAGGAAGGTTGCTATTGAGTTTGGTGATCCAGGAACGTGTGATATGAAGGTGGTGTTGGTGGGGAAGCAGGGGCTTTGTGTGAAGTTGAGTGTGCACAGGGATGTCCTGAAAGAGAAGAGTGTTTTCTTCTGTGAGAAACTTTCTGATGAAACCAACTTGTCGTGGCTCCAAATCGATGAATGCGAGGATGTTGAAATATATGTTGAAATCGTAGGTCTCATGTACTGCAAGGAGATTAGGCAGAGGCTTATCAGGCAAAGCGTTTCTCGCATTCTTCGAATACTAAAGGTGAGTTGCTATTTGCTGTTTTCAACTTTTGCTTTTGCTCTTTTGTTCTTCTATATTATTTGTATACTAAAATTAGTCACTAAAATCGGTCACTAATTTATTTGAATATAAATATAAGTGTGGTTTAATTTATTTTCAATATATAATGTAGGAAGAGTTTCAAGTATACCAGAAACACCAGTATTCCAGTTGTTTTAACCGTTGATCTGAATTATAAAAAATATATATAATATATATTAATTGAAATCAACGGTTAAAATAACTGAAACACCGGTGTTTTCCGATAGACTTAAAATTTTTTTTATAATGTACAACATATATTTTAGATTGATGACTGATTTGTGTGTACACGTAACATAGTTGATTTAAGCCAGTAGTATGCTCAAGTTCAAGGTGTGGTTTTCCCACGCATCACAAATCTCAGATTGATACTACACCAAAAGTTCGGAAATCACACCAAACTACTTCCACACATAACAAACTACTTTAAAATTAGTTTACAATATAGTACATTAGTTTAAATCAATTCACAAAATAAAACGTTTTAATTTTATAAGACTAAGTTAAAATGTGTATATATGAGAAAACCGATTTTTAACATATAGAAACGGTAATGTTACATAACCAATAAATATTATCATTTTGAGACATTAATAGTTTGCACCCATGATAAAATTTATGACTTTTCTTCCTAATCTCTCTTACTTTTTTTCTCTCATGATTTTTTTGAATTCTCACATGATATACTAGTATTTTTCTTTTACATAAATAAAGAAGAAGGAAAACCTAAAAACTTGAGACATGACTCGAGAATAATTTAAGACATACTAGTCAAGTTTAGGAAAAACTCAGAACTACAATATGAACCAATTGAGAAAAAGAGGAAGAATGACTCTCATGTGCAGTATATGCTCAATGCGACGCCTCTCTTTATGAAATTGTGCTGATGTCTTTCTTTACTAAAATATCACAATTCAAAATCTGTTCTACTACTGTCATTTTCTGTCGTTATGCTAACTACAAAATTGTTAAGCTATAATTCTTTTTGTGTTTTTTTGTGCGGAATTGAGTCTTCAAGTTATACTCTTTACAAATGTTTTTAATTATTAAGCTATATATTGTTGTGGGAAATCAAATCTGTTCCCTTCAAATTATATTTCTTAGACATTATTTAACCAATGAGGTATATATATATTTTTATTTGTTGTGTTATATATATAATAAAATGCAGCCTAAGTGGCAGTTGGACATCAATGTTCTTCAATGCAAATGATTCTGTTTTTATCATAGAATTTACTGAACAGGTTGATTTGCATTTCTTTTGTTTTTTTGTTTCATTTTTGTGTTCCGTTTCTTTTGCATGGTTCATTTTGCTAATTGATTTGTTTTGATTTTCATCTATACATTTTGGAACATGGGTTGAAATTGGACAGTGGCACTCACAAAGTACTTCTAAACTAATTAATTGGAATAATGTTGACATCCATTTGTTCAAGTTTTTGTTCTTGTTTATATCTATGTAATTAAATTATATTCTGCCCCTATGTAATGTAAAGGATAAGTGATTAACAGGGCTAGATGCATTGTGCTGCTTTTTAACTTGATTGAATATTTTATGATCGCCATTCATCTTTAGGAAATCTAAAAGAAACTATTTCCACAGGTTGCGGAATTCCTGAGCTTCGGTTCATGTATAGAATCATGTTTGGAGTACTTGGAAGCAGTCCCATGGGTGGGAGAAGAAGAAGAAGAAAAGGTGGTTTCAACTGTACGACAACTCCAAGGAGAAGGAATTGGAGTCAACCCTGTACTGAAACGAGTTTCTTCAAACATTTCTAGTGTCCGAAACGACACTGTTTCGCAGATTATCGATCTTGTTCTCAAGAGCAACGAAGAAAGAGGTCGTCGAGAAATGAAGTACATAGTTCTGAAGCTCCTTAGGGAGAGTAACAGCGTTGCAAATCAAGGCGGTTCAACTGACATGATTTATAATTCATGCACAAGTTGCATGGATTCTCTGTTGTGTCTGTTCAAGAAGGCTTCAGAGCCAGGCTTTGCAAACAAACCGAGCGATATGAGAGATCCTGTGGTAAAGCAAATAGCTCTGGAATCTGATAACCTCTCATGGTTGGTGGAGATCTTAATGGACAAGCAAGCGGCCGGTGAGTTTGTGGCCAAGTGGGCGAACCAGCGGGAATTGGCCATCTTACATGTAAAGCTGCCAACTGTATACCGGTATCACGTCAGCTGCATTTCCGG
>NC_029785.2:14760596-14761044 GCF_000816755.2 Arachis ipaensis
GAGGGCAGTTGCTGCCGTCGAAGGAGACGCGACAGTTGTTGTTACAGACATGGCTTCAGCCTCTAATCAATGATTACAACTGGCTACACCATGGATGCAGGGGATTTGATGGAAAACTTGTGGAAGAAGGAATTGGGAGGACCATTCTGACGTTGCCGCTGGAGGATCAGCAGAGTATTTTGCTTTCTTGGTTGGCAAGTTTCTTGAAGAGTGGTGATAGCTGCCCCAATCTTCACAGGGCTTTTGAGGTGTGGTGGAGGAGAACTTTCATTAGACCATATGTGCAAAGTCAAGGCAGCAATGCCATGACTCATACTTCAATGTTGTCAAAGCAGCAATGATTATTTAAAATTAGTATAGATGGGATTTCAGGAACAACAATACTACATAAATATTATTATTTTATGTCAATAATTAGTTAATAATAATTTTCAATCATATTTATATA
>NC_029785.2:14761064-14762798 GCF_000816755.2 Arachis ipaensis
CTTTTAAGATAAAATACTGATGGTTTATTAGTGGCTAAAAGAAGGGGGCTTGAATCTTAGCCCATTTTTGCTGAGTAATACTTGCTGCCTTTTAAATTAGCTTCAAGAGATTTTTCTGCATTTTGTTTCATAACCAGACACGAGACATTTTCTTTTTGTCTCGTACCTAGTCAGGAGATATTTTTCAATTTTGTCTCCTTATCAACAGAAACTGAAATGGAGTAGAAGAGAAAGAGAGAATCACACCAAGAAGTATCCTGGATCAGCTGCCAAGTGCAATACAGCCAACATCCAGTCTCCATCATAACAATGATGGAATTTCACTATAATCATCCTGATTACAGACACCAATTCTCCCTAGGAACTACCTTTCCTATCCGAGACAAGTCCAGAATCTATCCCCAATCCTGAACTTGACTTGGTCACCTACCAAGCTATCAACTGCTAAGTGCTAATCCAACTTGTAAGGGGATTCCCACAGAATCATGATACACAACACATACATGTACAAAGTACCTCTAAGACACCTATGGCTTTTTCTTTTAATTTTGTATCCTCTGCCTTTTTTCGCTTACTGGCTTTTTCTTACAAACCTCACACTGTTTGCCTTTTTCACCATGAGACTCAAGACAGACAAAACTAAACAGAAAAATACAATATGAAACTCATTGAAGGAGAAGAACTTCTGTTAGCTTGGGTAGCTATGAGAACTCTGTGCTTTCACTCTTTTTTCCTTGCTTCAAGCCTTGGCTGTTCACCCTTATTATAGAAGGGAAAGCCTCTAAGGTTGAAACGGTCCAACCGAGCTAACTTCTTCTTCTTCAATATCAAATCGGTTCGGACAGAGAGAGAAGAGAGGGAACCGAAAGCTAAAAACCAACATGCAATTACCTCTCTCTCATCCCTTTTCTTCAAGCTTCATCAATCTAAGCCTTCCATCTTGACTTGGTCCCCAAGAAGGATTCCTGACCCTTGATGAATACTTGATCCTTGACAGCTCCTCCTGCTCCACTTCTGCTTCCTCCTTCACGTAGCCTCTCTAGCTACCTTCTGTGATGGGTGAACAAAAAGTAGAGATGAGCCATGCCTCAGGGATCTTTTTCTCTGACCGAATTGGATCTTCTACCATTTTAGGCATGGTGATCTTGAGACTTCTTCACCACTTCTTACCATAAGTGGCAAAGATCTCAGCCACGCCAAACTGTTGATCTTCTTTTTACAAGGGCCATCATCACCTTGACCTCTTGCTTGTGCATAGCCTCAGTGATGAGCGGATATTTTATACGCTTTTTGGGGTTAATTTCATGTAGTTTTTAGTATGTTTTAATTAGTTTTTAGTCTATTTTCATTAGTTTTTAGAAAAAATTCATATTTCTGGACTTTACTATGAGTTGTGTGTTTTTCTATAATTTCAGATAATTTTCTGGCTGAAATTGAAGGAGCTGAGCAAAAATCTGATTCATGCTGAAAAAGGACTGCTGATGCTGTTGGATTCTGACCTCCCTACACTCAAAGTGAATTTTCTGGAGCTACAGAACTCGAAATGGCATGCTTTCAATTGCGTTGGAAAGTAGACATCCAGGGCTTTCCAGCAATATATAATAGTCTATACTTTGCACAAGGATAGACGACATAAACTGGCGTTCAACGCCAGTTCTCTGCCCAATTCTGGCGTCCAGTGCCAGAAAAGGATCAAAAGCTGGAGTTGAACGCCCAAACTGGCATAAAAACTGG
>NC_029785.2:14762885-14764061 GCF_000816755.2 Arachis ipaensis
ATTACCACCACCTGCCAATGTTAAGGCAATCAGAAGCTTTCTGGGGCATGCAGGATTCTATAGGAGGTTTATAAAGGATTTTTCAAAAATTGCAAAACCTCTAAGCAATCTGCTGGCTGCTGACACGCCATTTGTGTTTGACACAAAGTGCCTGCAGGCGTTTGAAACGCTAAAGGCTAAGCTGGTCACAGCACCAGTCATTTCTGCACCAGACTGAACATTACCATTTGAGCTAATGTGTGATGCCAGTGATCATAAAGAAGCGCTTGCTGGGAGGCAACCCAGCCATGGGGCAACAATCCTCTAAGCATTTTGCCCTATTTCTATTTTTATTTGTTTATATAGAGTTCATTGACAACAAGGTAAATAATCATTTACAGAAGACCTCAGCACACAAAACAGAGAAAAAGATCTCACTGGCAAGAAAACGCCAGTAAAAGAACATTTTGGGCGTTCAACGCCCAAAATGGGCATCCACTGGGCGTTGAACGCCAGTAATGGCAGCAGCTGGGCGTTGAACGCCCAGGAGAGCAGCAATTGGGCGCTGAACGCCCAAAACAGGCAGTGTTTGGGCGTTCAAACGCCAGGAAGGCAGGGAGGAGCCAAATTCATTTTTTCCATATGTATTTCCATTTTAATTTCAAATTTTATGCTTCAATGCATGATTTTTACATGAACATGTCAAGAACCCTGATTTCTAAATTCCATAATTTCTAAAAACCCTACCACAAAAAAATATATCAAATGTATTTTAATCCATAAGCACCAGGCATCTTTGCAAATTCAATCCAACTCTTTTCAAATCTTTTCTGAAAACAAATCTATCTTTTTCACTCAAAAAAAAAAAATCTTTTCAACTAATCCATATCTTTTTCAAATCTCCATATTATCTTTTTCAAAATTCAGATTTATCTTTTTCAAAAATCTATCATATCTTTTCAAAATTAAATTATATCTTCTATCTTATCTTTTTTAACTCAATCTTTTTATCTTATCTTTTCCAATTTTTTGAAAACCCACCCCCCTCCCTTTAAATTTGGGTTCGGCTTCCCTCCTCCTCCATCAACAATTGCACCTAGCTCTCCTTCTACCCCTCTCCTTTCTTTTCTTTTGCTTGAGGACAAGCAATCCTCTAAGTTTGGTGTGTTTATCCGAGATCACTAAGATCATGGCTCC
>NC_029785.2:14764192-14764522 GCF_000816755.2 Arachis ipaensis
AAGAGAGAGAAAGAAAAAGAAAAAGCAAGCAGAAAAAGCCAATAGCCCTTAAAACCAAAAGGCAAGGGCAAATAAAAGGGATCCCAAGGCTTTGAGCATCAGTGGATAGGAGGGCCTAAAGGAATAAAATCCTGGTCTAAGCGGCTAAACCAAGCTGTCCCTAACCATGTGCTTGTGGCGTGAAGGTATCAAGTGAAAACTTGAGACTGAGCGGTTAAAGTCAAGGTCCAAAGCAAAAAAGAAGAGTGTGTTTAAGAACTCTGGACACCTCTAATTGGGGACTTTAGCAAAGCTGAGTCACAATCTAAAAGGTTCACCCAATTATGTGTC
>NC_029785.2:14764636-14787677 GCF_000816755.2 Arachis ipaensis
TATTCAGGCTGAAAAAGGACTGCTGATGCTGTTGGATTCTGACCTCCCTGCACTCAAAGTGGATTTTCTGGAGCTACAGAACTCGAAATGGCATGCTTCCAATTGCGTTGGAAAGTCGACATCTAGGGCTTTCCAGAAATATATAATAGTCTATACTTTGCACAAGGATAGATGACATAAACTGGCATTCAACGCCAGTTCTCTGCCCAATTCTGGCGTCCAGCGCCAGAAAAGGATTAAAAGCTGGAGTTGAACGCCAGCTTCCTTCTTCTGATTACTTGCTTCTACCATCTTCTTCTCTGACAGTGAGGTGACCGAATGCAAAGAGGGAGAAGAGAGAGAAGAGTAAAAAAGCTTTCAAAGAAAATTAAAATCAATTACATTCAATTAAAAACCCACTTCCCTTTTCTATACCTTGTAATGTGTAGAAATTAAATGCCATCAAATCAATTATATTTTCTCTCTCATGTTACCAATGTTTGCATTAAATCCATTTAATCAAATTTTGGATTTCATCAAATGAAGGGTGTGGTATCCGTGGAAGCATGCATCATTTGCTTTCTTCTGTAACACTCTAATTACCCTAAGCCTTACCTCTAGCCGTAAAGTAAAGGTTAATCAGAGGTTACGACAGTCCTAAGGCTTATATATATAAGGGAATAATATATTCTAGAAGCCTGATGAAGGATTAAGCTCAAAGACAGAATTACAAAAGCGTGAAATGTTCACACGAAGCTAACGCATAAGATACAAGGTAAAGGTATAAGAGAATAATATATATATATAAATATAAGAATATAATATTCATAGAGAACTAGCCGCAGCTTGCGGAGTTTAAGCCGACTAGTTACAAATAAAAAGATACAGAGTTTTAGAATTAAAACATCTTATACAACCTATCTCTCAAATAAGCCTCTAAGGCCATAAAGATAAATATACAAAAGGTGAGAGAATACTATGACGAAAGTAAAATAGAAATAAACAAGGAACAAACCATACTCCACTCTGTCACCATATCCGCAATCTCACCGAAGTAGATTACGACCTGCATCTAAAAAACAACAACAAAGTATGGAATGAGAACTGGAGGTTCTCAGTATGGTAACAGTTCCCAATGATATAAGATGTAAGGCTCCGGGACGCCGAAGGCAATCCTAGAACTTCACATCACATACGGATATTAAAGCTTAGAACAAAAATAAATAAATATATAAAGAACTTAAACCATAAATCAGGTTATCTAAACTTAGGAGAATTCTAACTAATACTAATCACACCGTTGTATCCCACAGCCTCCGCCAACCTAACCTCCGTGCGATCCCATCGCCACCGCCTACTTAACCTCCTCAGCACCAGACAGTCACAAATAATGCAAGCAAGTAAAACACAGATAATATTCATTTCCAGCAACTAATTCAAGAAGCAACTAGGCATGTTATACAATTAGGCAAACTCAAGTAATCAAAGCAAACAAGCATATAGAAGATGCATATGATGAATGTCTATCCTATTGGCTCGTGATATCACTTGTCGGTCCATAAATACCAACCCGACACATCCTCCCGGATGTAGCCTTTTTTGCCACGCTAGGGATATAGTGCCCTGCACACTTATGCAGCAGCTCTTCTGCTACGCCAGGAATATAGTGCCCTGCACACTCATGCAGCAGCTCTTCTGCTACGCCAGGGATATAGTGCCCTGCACACTCATGTAGTAGGGAGTCTACTATGCTAGGGATATAGGCCCCGCACACTTCATGCAGCAGAGAAGGAAATAACCATAACAAATCATGCAGCAGAACAATCTGCCACGCCGGGGATATAGGCCCTGCACACTTCTCAACATTCAACAAGTCATGCGACAGAAACATCTGCTACGCCGGAGATATAGGCTCCGCACACTCTTAACAACAACTGGTCATGCAGCAGAACAATCTGCCACACCGGAGATATAGGCTCCACACACTATCAACAACAACTGGTCATGTAGCAGAACAATCTGCCACGCCGGAGATATAGGCTCCGCACACTATCAACAATCCAATACCTTCATCCTCAAATCATCACCAGATATCACCATTTCTCATTTCAAATCACTTTCAGCAACATCTACTCATGCAGCAGAGAAAAAAACCTGCTACGCCATGGTTATAGGCCCTGCACACTTTCTTTCCATATCCATCATTAGTTCTTAATTCCATTTCGAACTCATTAGTTCATCAATTTCTCAATTTGTTGTCAATACTCACCAAGTTCGTTACTCTTCCTTCTCCTTCAACCAAACTCATCATCAGTACACCAGAAACCTAAACCTCCATTTGCTAACTTTTTATCAAATTACCAAGTTAAAATCACCTAGGACCTTCTCTACATTTTGATATTCAAAAACGAACCAAAAGTCTTAAATAGGTGTCATAGAAGTTTATAAGCCAAATTCTCCATCTCTAGACTCAAATTGCAAGTATCCTATAGATTCAAACCCAGTTGAAATAGTTTAGTTGAATACAATAAAAAAGGAACACCATTTCTCTTGCAAAAACTTATTTTAAGTTTGAAATCTCTGCACCAAGACAGCAAGCTATCCTGTTCTTAGAAAATTCACCAAAAATCATATTTTTATTTGATGAATCTGAAATTCTTCAGAAATAAACTAGGTTCATAGATCTTTAAATCAGTCAAATTCTCATAGAAAAATCATTTTTCTGGAGAGAGTTATACTGATTACAAGTTTACTTTCAAAAACTAGTTTTGCTGTCAAAATAGATAAGAGCTCTATTTTTAAAACGAACACAACTCCTTTCACAAAATTTATAATAGTCTGAAATTTTGACAAAAACAAGAAAACAGTCCAAGTCTCAATGTCCTTTTGGTCCCACTCAAAATTATGGTCAGGATTGGGAGATATAGGCTTGGAAAGTTGCTGGTTTGATTATGTAGTAGCAGAAAATTAGTTTTAAAGTAACAAACTTCAAAAATTTATATCTCCTAATCCAACCGTTAAACTTTAACCAAATTTCCAAGATTTTTTTACACATCACAAAGATTCGAGAAAAATTAATTCCATGCAATTGTGATGGTTAGATCGTTCCCAAAAAGTGTCTGAAGCTGCTGCCAGAAAATAGATTATACAGAATTTTGCCAAACCTCAACTTTCAAAATATTTCAACCAAAAATCAAACCAAAACCATACCAACTCCAATTTACCTCATAACTCACCCTTTGTGTCACAATTTACCATTCATACCAAATTTTTCATTCACCCTTCAATATCCTCAGCCTCAATATCAAATATATAACACTATAATCATTCCTCCACCAACCACATTCATCAATTTCCATTATCAAACACATAACAATACAATCATTTTTTTAAATCAACACATTAATCAAATTCTATTCCACCATTTCCAACAATCATCATAATCAATATCAACCATCACTACAAATCCTCAATTATTCCAACAATTTATCATCAAACAATAACTAACATTACCCAACATCATAACACATCATTAGTACCAATAATCCTCAAATATCACCATCATCATACATATACCACAAACAACCACATATCCAATTCAATCCTATCCTATGGGCCACTAGCTTAAGTGTCCATAAACATTATATATTACATAAAGGAAACCGAAACCATACCTTGGCCGATTTTCAAACGCACCAAACATCAAAGCGAAGCCACCAAGCTTGATCCAAAGCCTCAACCAACTCCAACAAACACCCAGAACTCAATCTTGCCCAACGAGATTAGGGGTAAAATTCAACAATTACCCGCTACTAGAGATCACTAGATTTCTTTAGATAAAAATGTAGAGCTCGACGAAAACTTTGTGTGGACGCAAACGGCTCGTCAATCGGAGCTCCGTAGCTCAAGTTACAAGCAAAAGAATGTGAGGGTGAATAGTGTTCTTTCTTCTCCCTCTCCTCTCAACTCAGCAGTGCCCCCTTCTTCAGTTTTGCCGGTTCTTACATCTTCCATTTTTCATTTTCAGACCAAGTCTTTGTTGGACTTGTAACAATAAGTAATTGGGCTTGCTCAGTAAATTCTGGCCCAACTAACATAATAATTCAGCCATATATCATATATCATTTTTGCACCAAGGCTGAATATTTTGTCAACAATTTTGGGCTTCAAATTTCTTTATGCCCAATTGCTAAGTCTGCAAGCAACAAATTATTAATCAACATATGTGATTTAAAATTCAAATTAATAATTTTGTAATTAATTATTTTAATAATGTTTGATCATCATCATATTAATTTTAGAGTTTTCCAAACTCATCAATCTCCCCCTTGATGACAAACATTATTAAAAATTGATTTGAAAAGAGTAAGGATTAAGAGTACTCCCTTTGAAGATTTGGAATCCTCTCCCTTTCCTATTGTTACAAGGCTCCCCCTTAATATGTGCCATTTTTAAAGGAAGCTTTACCTGTAACTTTCTTAAAACCAAGCTTACAGCCACAATGTATTCAACATATGAAAATTTAAAAAATGTTGAACAGCTTGATTTCTGAGCAGATAAAATGTGATAATCAAAACTTGATTTGTTATCATCTAAATAATTTTCTGCTCATTAAAACAACCAAATTAAAGTATGCTTGAGTACCTTCAGAGTACATTTCAACATATAACCAAGACTCAACATACTTCAAATTAACATGTACAAGCAATTCCCGTTAATAGGATTTCCTGCCAAACTATTCAATCAAGCAAAAATCCAATACTTCACAATAAAAATTGGCAGAATAACAACTCAGAAAAAAATCTAGGTACAAGCAAATTCATACCATGATTAAACGTAAATCAGAGCATAATCCACATGAACCAGAAATCAGAGCATAAAACATAGAGAAAAGTAAACAATTGAAGCATAAGCACATGAAAAAAGTTTGGAGCACAAGCATAAGGGTAATCATTAATCATTCAGATTTCAGCCCCTGTTTCATAGAGTCAGCCCTGTTTTTCAATTTTTCTTAACTTTCCTCCCCCTTTTGTCATCAACGGGGGTTCTGCAAAACAAATGAGAACAGCATACAAAAGGCAGAATATGTGTTCTTCACCAAAACATAATGGTTTAGAGTATCCAAGTACAATTAACTAATAGTCACAATACCAAAACAAGAAAGCAATAAAAAAAACAGAGTTCAAAAGGTACTATTAGCCAATGTCAAGTCAAACATCAGAAAGATTCACATCTGATCAAAGGATTCATTGTCTTCATCCTCAGCAGCCATGTCTTTTTCAAAACTGTTGATCAGCAAATTGATTCTCTCATGACACTTTGCCCAGACCTTTTCATTCTCATAGGCTTGTTTTCTGGCCTCCTTTGAAGATTTGATCATCATATGGGACATATGAGAGAATTCTTGCAGCACATCTCTGATTGAGTCTGAAAGTTTAAAAGATTTTGAGGGATTATATTCAGTTTCATCATCTGATGCAATAGCACTTTTTCCCTTTTTGCCTTTCATGGCTTCAGAAATTCCTCCTCCTTTCAATGTTGAGACCCTATTTTCTATAGGCTCATTGAGAATGTCAACATGAAAGTGTTCGAAAATGCAGGTCAGAAAAATTTCATAAGACAGATTTACCTTTTTATCACTACGCACACACTCCCACATGTGAAGTACCATTAAGTAAGAAAAAGAAATAGGAGATGAAGTGATGATAGAAAATAAAACTAGGGTATCACAAATAGTTACCCTTCTAATATGATCCGCTCTGAGGCATCAAAATATGGTTAATGATGCGGTGAAGGAGAGTTCTTACAGGGCCTCTCTTGTGAGTCAGAATGGTTCCATCAAGAGCAGAAAAATTCTCGCAAACCCGAGAGAGAACAGTCTGAAGAGTGACCCCAACCTGAGAATCCTATTTTTCTGTCATGTATGCTCTTGGTCCATCATCTTCATATCCTAGTGCAGCACTAATGGTTTCTCTATTCAAGGTTAGGTGCACCTTCTTAACATAGGAATGTATGGCTCCATCAATGTACATCATGTTCGTATAGAACTTGCGAACAAGGTTTGGGTAAATTGGCTTATGGATTTTGAGCAGTGGAGTCCATTTCAGTTTATCAAAAAGGGTAGACAGATCAACACCCTTATCAAACAGATTTTCTAGAGAGACAACATAAGAAGTACACAAGTGTCGGTTGACTAGAACTTGAGAATGAAACTCATAAGCCGCACATGAGTTGAATCTAGCCGGATCAAAATGTGAGTGATTCTTGTTGTACTTGTTTTTGAAATCAAAAGAGTCCAAGTTTGGTGGCTCTCGAGTGTGCTGGAGGGTGTAACCCTTTGAACGCTTAGAACTGCGACCAGAAGCATGTGGAGTTGATTTCTTTGGTGGTGAAGGTGATGGAGATGATTGTGACTCTTCTTCAGCAGTCATTGGCTCCTTTTCCTTTTCAATCTTCCTTCTTGAGGAGGTTCTTTGAGCTATTACCTTCTTCCTCATGGATTCGGTTGACTGTGAAGAGGGTGAAGAAGATGAGGTAGAGTGAATATGGATATGAGTGTGAGTGTGAGGAGTAAAAGAAGATGAAGGAATTTTGGAATATGGTGTTCAGCTGCTCTTCCTAGGCGCTACCTTCTTTTTCATAATGAGAGAGGAAGAAGTAAATGGTGAGAATGTGAAGGGATGACCGAAGATGGTGGGATGTAGAGAGAGGTTACAACTACATTTAATGGGCATTTAATGACACGATTATTATCAAGGAAATCCTTTTTAAAATTTAAAAGGTAACTGAAAAATTCTTTTCCTTGAATCAAGGGATGGAATATGGGAAAAGATTATGATTTGACAAGGACTCCTTCCAACAAGATATGATGTGATAACTTTCCAAAAAGAATTATTTTAAAATGATGAAGAACTCAAACTGTCCAGAGTCAAGGAGTGGGTCAAGAAGAATTGGTTGGGCCCATGTTCACTAACGCCAAGTTCAGTCTCCCCCTGTCTCATGGCTTGTTCAACGCACAGCCAGATTTGTCTCCTCCCTTCCTACGAGACAAAAATAAATAGAATCAATAAAATCACAATTTATCAACAGAATTCAATTCTAGCATTCCCAAACTGTTCCTTAATGAGCAGAATCCATCTTTACACAAGGGTTTAGTGAAAATATCAGCAAGCTGTTCTTCAAAATTTACAAATTGAATATCAATAGTTCCCTTTTGCACATGTTCTCTAATAAAATGATATCTAACTTCAATGTGCTTGGTTCTAGAGTGCAGAATAGGATTTTTAGAGATGTTTATTGCACTCATATTATCACAAAATAAGGGTATGCTATTGATTTTCAATTTGTAATCCTCTAACTGAGTTTTCAACTAAATTAATTGTGAACAACACGCTGAGGCATATATATATTCAGCTTCGGCTGTGGATAGAGCTACTGTGACTTGTTTCTTGCTTGACCACATGTTTAGTGAGCTTCCAAGGAAGCAACACATTCCAGATGTGCTCCTTCTATCTACCCGATCTCCCGCATAATCATTTGAATTAGGTACAAGAGTCCAAACCTCATTCTTTTCAAATTGAGCAAGCTCCTCTTCCATGGCTTTAACCCAAGAGGGGTCTTCAAGGGCTTACTTTACATTGAGAGGCTCTAATTGGGACAAGAAAGCAACATTGCTTTGATCAACTTGCTTCTTACTTGAGGATCTAGTGGTCACGCCTTGGGAAGGATCACCAATGATAAAGTCATGGGGGTAACCCTTCATAAACTTCCATTCTCTTGGCCTTGGAGGTAAGGATCTGCTTTGATGAGCTTCAGCAATCTGATCTGTTCCGGATTCTCTTACTGGTTCAGGAGACAAAATGGAAATGCCTCCTTCATCCTGATGAGACATTTCTAGACGGACAGGTTCTTCACTTGGGACAATTTTGGGATTTTCTTTACAGACTTCCTGGTTGACCATCTCTTCACAACCTGCATCATCTTCTACCACAACACTGGGAATTGAATTAGTATCACAAAAAGACACGTGTATGGATTCCTCTATGGTTCTATGTTCTTTGAGGTAAATCCTATATGCTTTGCTAGTGGTGAAGTATCCAACAAACATTCTCTCATAGGATTTTGGATCAAACTTTCCAAGATTTTCTTTATTATTAAGCACAAAACATTTGCATCAAAAAATGGGAAAAGAACCCCTCCTAATCTTAAGTATTTTCCCATTTTGGAACCTCATTTTCACATAGCATAGCCCTAGTCATTTCTTGAAGACTTCTATTCCTTCTTTCAACTACCCCATTTTGTTGAGGTATTCTAGGACATGAAAAATTATGAGCAATTCCAAAATCATCACAGAATTTTTCAAAATCTTGATTTTCAAATTCTTTTCCATGATCACTTCTCAAGTGGACAATTTTCAAATCTTTTTCATTTTGAATTCTTTTGCAAAGAGTTGAAAAAGCATGGAAAGCATCATTCTTATGAGCTAAGAAGAGTACCCAACCGAATCTAGAGTAGTCATCCACCACCACCAAACCATAATGTTTACCTCCTAAACTTTGAGTTCTTGTTGGACCAAAAAGATCAATATGCAACATTTTCAATGGCCTCTTGGTGGAAATTCCATCTTTAGGTTTAAAAGAGGATTTTACTTGTTTGCCTAGTTGACAAGCATCACAAGTAATATCCTTATCAAATTTAATGTTGGAAATTCCTCTCACCAAGTTCTTTTTAACAAGTTTAGAAATTTGGTACGTGCTAGCATGACCCAATTTCTTATGCCATAGCCATTTTTCAGATTCAAGAGAAGTAAAGCATGTTACTTTTTTATCTTTTAAATCCTCAAGAGTTAATCCATACACATTATTACATATTTTGGCTTCAAACAAAATTTCACAAGATTTTTCACAAATAACTAAGCAATCTAATTTTCTAAAGATAACTTCATACCCAAGATCACATAATTGGCTAATGTTTAGTAAATTGTGTTTCAAACCATCAACAAGAAGAACATCATTTATAAAAGAAGAGAAATTTTTACCAACTTTTCTAATGGCCACTATCTTTCCTTTTCCATTATCACTGAAAGTAACAAACCCTCCATCATATTCATCAAGCTTTATGAAGAAGGTTGCCTTTCCGGTCATATGCCTAGAGCATCCACTATCCATATACCACATATTGTCCTCTCGCTTGGATGCTAGGCAAACCTACAAAATGAGCTCAAGTGACCTTAGGTATCCAAATCTTTTTGGATCCTTTCACGTTAAACCACCTTCTTTGTCCCAATCCATTGTAATCACAAACAATTTTACAAACTTTATTTCCAATCATTCTTTCACTAAAGAAACATTGAATAGGAAAATGACCATTCCGATTGCAAAATCTGCAAAATCTATGACTTGCTGTTTTCACAAAGCTTGTTGGGTTTTAAAACCTTACATCATTTGAAGATGATGCTATGTTTGCAAAATAAGATTTTTCAACAGATTTTGTAGCTTTATGAAAATCCAAACCAGCTTTATCATAAATAGGTTTTTGACTAGCCAAGAGTTGATTTAAATTTTCTGAACTTTGTGCAAAGTTGGCTAAGTCTTCCTTAAGCCTTTTTATCTCTTTATGCAGCCACTCATTTTCTTCAAAATAATTCAGATTTGCAGTCACAGAATGATGGTATTCACAGCTTTTAAGTTGAACTTTTAACTGCTTGTTTTCTTCAACAAGTTCAATAGCAGTTTCAGCCTCCCTTAATTTCTCCTTGAGAAAACCATTTTCAGCTTTCAAAATAGCAACTTGATATTCAAGATCTTGGTTTTCATTCAGGAAGCATTTTATTTTTTCAGAAAGATGGTCAATCATGAGATGAAGATATTCAGTGTCAAGGTTATGAAAAACTACCTGCTCAACATGATCAGCCATAAGGCAAGTTTGAGACTTGGTTTCTAATTCTTCATCTTCATCAGAATCGTTCTCCAAGTCTTCCCATGAGGCCACCAGTCATTTCCTTTTTCCCTTCTTTGGCTGGTCCTCCTTCTTTAGTTTGGGGAAATCAGACTTGAAATGCCCAGCCTCTTTGTAGTTGTAGCAGATCACTTTACTGGAATCTTTCCTTGGTTTCCTTGAACCGCTTCCTTTGCTCCTTTCCTTTAGCTTCACCATTTTCTTGAATTTTTTTGCAAACAAAACAAATTCATTTTCAGAAGAATAATCACTGGATTCATCATCCAGGGGGTTAGTAACCGATTTAAGAGCTATTCCTTTTCTTTTAGTGTCTTTTTTTAAATATGTATTTTCAAAGGCAAGTAAATTTCCTCTTAAATCATCATAGGTCATAGAATCAAGACCACTACTCTCAGATATCACTATAGCCTTAGTTTTTCACTCTTTTGTGAGACTTCTCAAAATTTTCCTCACAAGCACAGATTCAGGATACGTGATTCCCACAGCATCTAAGCCATTGATGATGATGTTGAATCTTTTGAACAGTTCCTCAATCGATTATCCTTCCTTCATTGAGAACATTTCATACTCTCTGTTTAGCATGTCAATTCTGGTCTTCTTTACTAGGGTTGTGCCTTCATGAGTGATTTGTAGTTTGTCCCATATTTCTTTTGCCATTGTGCATCTTGATACCCATCGGTATTCCTCGAAGCTGATTGCACAGGTAAGCAAGTTGATAGCTTTGGCGTTGAGCTCCATCTTTTTTCTGTCTTCTTCGGTCCAGCTAGCTTCACCTTTGAAAGAGACCACACCATCAGCTCCTGTGGTGGTTGAGAATTGAGGACCTTAGAGGATTATCTTCCAGAGTCTGTAATCTATTGATTGGACAAAAATCTTCATCCTTTCCTTCCAATAAGTGTAGTTCTTTCCATTAAAGAGAGGAGGTTTGTTGCTTGACTGCCCTTATGTTAGAGTGTAGGCTACCAGGTTTGAGCCACTGTTTTCTGCCATCAAGATCTTTTCTCCAAGCTGCAAAGCTTGATCTCTTTGAGACGAAGCTCTGATACCAATTGATGGTTTATTAGTGGCTAAGAGAAGGGGGTTGAATCTTAGCCCATTTTTGCTGAGTAATACTTGCTGCCTTTTAAATTAGCTTCAGGAGATTTTTCTGCGTTTTGTCTCATAACTAGACATGAGACATTTTCTTTTTATCTCGTATCCAGTCAAGAGATATTTTTCAATTTTGTCTCCTTAGGAACAGAAACTGAAATGGAGTAGAAGAGAAAGAGAGAATCACACTAAGAAGTATCCTGGTTTAGCTGCCAAGTGCAATGCAGCCTACATCCAGTCTCCATCACAATAATAATGGAATTTCACTATAATCATCTTGATTACATACACCAATTCTCCCTAGAAACTACCCTTCCTATCTGGGACAAGTCTAGAATCTATCCCCAATCCTGAACTTGACTTGGTCACCTACCAAGCTTTCAACTGCTAAGTGCTAACCCAACTTGCAAGGGGATTCCCACAGAATCATGATATACAACACATAGATTTACAAAGGACCTCTAAGACACCTATGGCTTTTTCTTTTAATTTTGTATCATCTGCCTTTTTCTGCTCACTGAATTTTTCTTACAAACCTCACACTGTTTGCCTTTTTCACCATGAGACTCAAGACAGACAAAACTAAATAGAAAAATACAACATGAAACTCATTGAAGGATAAGAACTTCTGTTAGCTTGGGTAGCTATGAGAACTCTGTGCTTTCACTCTTTTCTCCTTGCTTCAAGCCTTGGTTATTCACCCTTATTATACAAGGGAAAGCCTCTAAGGTTAAAATGGTCCAGCTGAGCCAACTTCTTCTTCAATATCAAACCGGTTCGGATAGAGAGAGAAAAGAGGGAACCGAAAGCTAAAAACAAATATGCAATTATCTCTCTCTCATCCCTTTTCTTCAAGCTTCATCAATTTTAGCCTTCCATCTTGACTTGGTCCCCAAGAAGGATTCCTGACCTTTGATGAACACTTGATCCTTGACAGCTCCTCCTACTCCACTTCTGCTTCCTCCTTCACGTAGCCTCTCTAGCTACCTTCTGTGATGGGTGAATAAAAAGTATAGACGAGTCATGCCTCAGGGATCTTCTTCTCTGACCGAATTGGATCTTCCACCATTTTTAGGCATGGTGATCCTGAGACTTCTTCACCACTTCTTACCATAAGTGGCAAAGATCTCAACCACACCAAACTATTGATCTTCTTTTTGCAAGGGCCATCATCACCTTGACCTCTTGCTTGTGCATAGCCTCAGCTTCCTTCTTTTGATTACTTGCTTCTACCACGTTCCTCTCTGACAATGAGGTGACCGAATGCAAAGAGGGAGAAGAGAGAGAAGAGTGAAAAAGCTTTCAAAGGAAATAAAGAAGGAAATTAAAATCAATTACATTCAATTAAAAACCCACCTCCCTTTTCCATGCCTTGTAATGTGTAAAAATTAAATGCCATCAAATCAATTACATTTTCTCTCTCATGTTACCAATGTCTGCATTAAATCCATTTAATCAAATTTTGGATTCCATCAAATGAAGCGTGTGGTATCCGTGGAAGCATGCATCATTTGCTTTCTTCCATTTTTCATTTTCGGACCAAGTCTTTGTTGGACTTGTAACAATAAGTAATTGGGCTTGCTCAATAAATTCTGGCCCAACTAACATAATAATTCAACCATATATCATATATCATTTTTGCACCAAGGCTGAATATTTTGCCAACAATTTTGGGCTTCAAATTTCTTTATGCCCAATTGCTAAGTCTGCAAGCAACAAAATTATTAATCAACATATGTGATTCAAAATTCAAATTAATAATTTTGTAATTAATTATTTTAATAATGTTTGATCATCATCATATTAATTTTAGAGTTTTCCAAACTCATCAAATACATTGATAAATCATTTTAGCCTCAAAATTATGCCAATGTCTTTTTTAATTTTTGGTACAAATATGTCCTGAAAAAATTCTATAGATTCGATTTACACTTTTTAGTAGTAAATTGAATCAGTTTGATTTGATTTACTACTTTTAAGTTAATTGTTAATTCTATATTAACTTTAAAACATAAATGTCAATAAGAAAATATTCCATTTGAATTTAAATAAAATATAAAAAAATCAAAATGAATAAGAATAGAAATCCAACTTTTTGTTTTAATTCAAATTCTAGAAAATCTAGATTTTTATAAATTTATGAATTTAAGACAAAACAATAAACGATTTCTAAGAATTCATTAAAAATCATCATTTGACTCATTAGCATTTAAAAAATCATTGCTAAGAATATTGATGTTGGAAAAGTTAAAATAAAGTATAGCCCTCCAAGATGACATAGGGGTTAAAACTTAAATTTTTTCAGAGTCAGAAGTAACAGATAGTTATACATTATAAAATGACCAACTATATTTATACAATATATAATTAAAAATTTAAATATATTATTTCTCAAATTACATATTATATAAATATAGTTAGTCTTTTTATATTGTATAACTATCTGAGTACCGTCAGAGTTACCTTAAAAAATTGAATAAAATTCGACGGTATAAATATCGCCGAAAACCAGTTCTGTCGGATTTCTTCATCCGACAGTAATTACCATCAGATTCTACGATTACTTGCCCAAAAAATCATTTGGTTACCGGCGGATTTTTCCAACGGTAACATCGGTACCACAATATCCTATTTTCCGCACTATTATCGTCGGATAATGCTCTAGATAAATCCGACGGTAATGTCATTTTTTTAAATATTGTGACACAATTTTTTTAAGAGTTTTGCTTTTTAATTTTAAATTTTTATTTAAAATTATTTTTCACATAATTAATGGTCAAATTATAAATAATAGAAACTAATTATGTAATATTAAATATCAAATGTTTAAATAAATTAAAAGTCAAATAAATCAAATTCAATGAAACAGTAAAAAAAAATCCTTAATCACTAAAGATCCTGATAGTCGTCGTCGTCATCATTCCCGTGGTCTTGTTGAGGCGGTGGAGAAGGAAATGATGTTTGTGTCCCATCAGCAGCGCCGATACCATCGGCGCGCATTTGAGCCTCGTACACCGCCATCTGCTACTCCATCCGTTGAAGCTACTCCAGCTTCTCCCTCCATTCCAGCCTATATATGCGGTTCTTGTACGACGCTGAGACGGTCTCGAGCTATCGGGATCGACGACTGAAGTTGCAGAGCCACTAGCGTCCTCCCTACTTAGTTGAGATTGCTGAGTTGTGGCCTCCAGACTCTACGTATAAGACTCATGTGTAACACATGTTATTATGATTAGGACGACAACTGTACAGTTAATTAAAAATTTTATATCACAAGATCAGATGTTTACTTACATAATGATCCGTAGACCGCTAATCAACAAATCTCTCTTTGTTCTCCTTCAAAGTGTGGATGTACTTGAAGGTCTCCGTCAATGTCGCATCGCGATCCAACAACTTCAACTACACATGTTGCATTGAAACAATATGTTAGGATGACTGCTAATCATATGTTAAAGAATTTAACAAAGTTAATAACAAAATTAGAGAAGTTACATACCAGTTTGGCCTTAGTGTTCATGAAAGTCGCTGAGCCAGGGGTATACTTGGACCACCTGGCTGATGCCCTGTTAGCTTTGTTTGTGAGACGCTGATATCTGAACCCCTCATTGGTCTCCCACTGAACGTATAAAGCCTTATTAATTTTCGGGCAGAGCCAGATAGTGAGGTGGTCACGCCTCTCACGTACATCCTTCAGCATCTGTTGCAGCCACCTACCCATTTGATGGTCGTATATCTTCCTGATGAGGGCATCGTGCTCCTTGTCCCATATAAAGAGAAGCTGCACAAAGAAACTTTAAAATTAGTTAATCAAAATATATCGTATTAAACAAAATAGAAGATATAAACTAGCTAATAAGGTTTGACTATATTAAGTTTTTACCGCTCACTTTTGAAACCATCACTCTCTGGTCTCAGAGGAGATCTTCTTGTAGCTCGGCCATGGATGGTCGTACATCAGCTTGATAACGTTGGTCATCTCCTGAGTACATGCATCGTTATTTGGTGCAAACCTATTAACAATTCACAAACAAACTAATTTGACAATATAAATTAAAACTTCAGAAGCAAATAACTATAATATATAGAGATTTTTTTAGAAATTTCGGCAGAGTTTCATCTATAACTGGAATGCACCACAAACTCTATCCATCAACAATTAACTTAAACAACACCAATTGTCAACAATCAATAAATAACAGTCAATAATCAATAAGCAACATCCATTAATCCACTAAATTAGAATCAATAATCAAGATATATCAAACACTTTCAGCTATTCAAACTTACAACCCTAAATCCACCAAAACTAGAATCAATAATCAATAATCAAGAATCAATAATCAGGATATATCAAACACTTTCAGCATATAAAAGACTTAAAGTAGTACTCACGTCATTCTGCCATCAAACCAGATCGTCAACCGTACGATAGGAGATGGTAGAGGGGCATCATATGGCTGGCTTCCATGAGAGGATTCTAGCACCGCGGTGTCTGTCGCTGGAGGTGGCGTCGCCGAGACAGTGGACTGCTGAGCGAATGGAGGCAGTGGTGTCACCGTAGACGCAGGAACGTAGTTGGGATTAGACACTATGATGAACGGCTGTTCCGATGCACCTACAATCTGTGACGTCACCGGGGTAGTCGAATTAGAGGGAGAGGATCCAGAATTCTCAAGGGTACCGGCAGAAACTCTCCCTCTACCATGACCACGACCACGACCATTAGGCTGATCCGCAACACCTCTACTTGTCTTCATGTCTGCAAAGAGCATACCAATTAAAAATGTGCTAAATATATTCACAACATCATTCAAAATACTTAATCAAAATAAACTAAGTTAAACTTAGTTAAAGAAATACATTATCCATTGAAATCAAATAAAACAAAAGTGGTAAGTGTATATTCCAATTTCACAAACATTTAGCAATATATATTACTATATTTATAATTTTTTCTGTATGCAAATAAGAAGTCATCCATAAGTCATTTAAAATGATTTTATATTTGATTTTTTTTTAATTTACTATCATTTTCACTCTTAAAACATATTGAAAATTAATGTGACTTATTATCAGGGACTACTAATCAACTTGTTGACTATTGACTCATGCAAGAAATAATAATAATAATAATAATAATAATAATAATAATAATAATAATAATAATAATAATAATAATAATAATAATAATACGACACAATAAAATATAATATACATTATAACGAATAATATAATATAATTAATTACACTAAATAACTTGAACCATGTGAAGTATATGCTTTTAAACTTGGTATATCCAATTTACTAAATTCAATTCCAATTCAAAATCAACAGCACAACAACAACAATATCACATTATTACAGCATTAGAACTCACAAAAGTCTAATAACCTAATCCAATCCTATTTTAATCACGTAAATTTACTAAACAGAAAAATTATTTCTATCTAAATTATTATACTAATTAACAACTAAAACCTAAATTAATCTTAAATTTAACAAAAACAAAAATAAAAATTTATTTACCGAAGAATGTAGACATAGAGGTGGACGGGAGAATGTTGGCGGCAGGCAGAATTGGATGGTGCCGAGAGGGAGAGGGGCTTCCGGAAAGGATGAGGCAGCAGGGCTGACGGAGCAGTAAGGAGGGAGAGGGTTAGAGAGAGTGGAAGAAGAAAGGAGAGAGAGAGAGAGAGAGGAGGCGACGGCGGGGCTGACAGTGGCTGACTGCGGGGCTGACGGCGCGGCGGGGAAGGAGAGGGTTAGCAAGAGAGAGAAGGAGAAGAAAGGGTAGAGAGAGAGAGAGACGGATTCGAAATGAAGAGGGAAAGTGTTCGCACTTTGAATTTAGGGCAAAATTACTATCAGAGGTCGAAAAAATTTAACGGTAACCATTGCGGGTCACCAATACACAACATTTTCACTAAATGGGTTTACCGGTGGATTTATCCGACGATAAGTCCGATACTAACTTGCGTGCCTATTTTTTTGTTTCCCTCCAATTGTTACTGGCGAATTTATCGTCAAAAATGTAAATCCGTTGGTAATAAGTTAACCTGACGAATTCGACACATTTATTGCCGGTAAATCTGCCTCTACTCTGCGACGCTAAATTCAACGGTACTCAGCGTTTTTCTTGTAGTAAACACATCTATCCTTTTTAATTTGAAATCAATGCAACACATCCGTTTTCGGTTTATAATCAAACCCAACCAACTGATTCAATCGAGAACCAGTTATTGATTTAAGAAAAAGATCGGCGCTCAATAAAACAGTAAAAGGTCTGAAAAATTAGTCAAACTGACATGTATTTAACTATTAGACAGTTTAAAATAATAGAATACAAAAGAATTTAAAAAAATATATTTTATACATCTTTTATTTTATTATTATATCTAATTCAATTCTAATAAAACTTCGATTTAATTTTTAAATTTTTAAGTTTATCGATCGGTGATCGGTTCAATTTTTAAAAATCTTAATTATATTCAAACTATTTAGAAGTATACGTCAACTTTAGCAAAATTATGCCGAGTCAAATATACCTTCACTAAGACGATTTTGGTATACGAGTCACCGATACAAGTTTGTCGAAATAGCAAGGTTATATTACCAATAAATTTGTCATTTTTTATCAATACTTAGTCAGCAAAAAAAATTTATTACAAAAAAATACTGAATCCAGCTTGAGACTCAGATGTCTTATACGACTTACTAACAACCGTACAGCTTGGCATTATCAAATAATTAAAGCATTTTTCGTCGGTAACCATACCCATGATTCGAATTAACGTAAAAGTTTTACTTGAACATCGTCCATGATAACATATTTTATACCTATAAACATTTTATTTTGTCTCTAAATAAGATTATTGTGAAGCTAGAAATGTAACTTCTCACAGAAATAAGTACAGCGCTGGCTTTTTTAAAGATGAAAGTTTTTTGTGATTAAGGACGGTAAATGGGTCATAATTTGTTGGGTCTTATTGTCTAATTCGTCAAAAAAAAAGTTGGTCGAATTAAAAATTTGAGATCGTTATAATAAAGAAATTTGTCAAATTTATACCGTCCAATTCACAAATTCTGGTGGATTTTGGCAGAATAAAACGAGTTTATTCCGCAGACTTTTAGTTTTAAATTGATAATTAAATTTAGAACGTTAGTTTTGTATTTATATTTAGAATTTTTGTTTGTTTTACTTTAAGTTATAATTTGGATTATATTTAATTGATTAGAGATTTGGATAATGTTTAATTATATGTTTTGGACAATGTTTGTTTTATTTTGGACAATATTAGTTTTAGGATAAAATATTAAATTGATCTTTTACGTTTGGATGTAATCCCGTTTTAGTCCTTAAGGTTTAAAGTGTTCCATTTGAATCCAAAAAAATTTCATTTAACTTCAATGTAATTCCACCGTGAGGTCAAAGTTAAATAATTAACGAAATGTCCTACATAACAGCAGTACAAGAACAAGATCGATAATCTGGAGAATAAGTACAAGCTTCAAAAGCACAAAATCAACCGTGAATGCATCAATACATTTATTTATCATTCTTCTTACAATTTAAATGAAATATTTTCTATAGAACTAAAGAGAGTGATAAATAAATGTATTGATACATCCACGTTTGATTTTGTACTTCTGGAGCTTGTACTTGTTCTCCAAATTATCGATATTGTTCTTGTATTACTGTTATGTAAGACATTTCATTAATTATTTAACTTTGACCTCACGGTAGGACTACATTGAAGCTAAATGAAACTTTTTTGGATTCAAATAAGACACTTTAAACCTTAAGAACTAAAACAGGATTACGCCCAAACGTAAGGGACTAATTTAGTACTTTACCGTTAGTTTTATTATTTTATTTCAAAAAACTTAGTTGATTATACTTATTAGATATTTAGAATTATAAAGAATTTACTGTTTGTGAATTAGAAATTACAATTTTTCTATGTTTTTAAAAATTATAAACTAATTGAAATATTTGTGAAATTATAAATTTTTAATATTTAATAATTTAATAATCGGATAGGCTTGCATTGGCATAGAAGGATGATTTTGTTGCTTAGATTTTCAGTTGTTTTGAGTTTTATATTGTTGCTTTAATAAAATATGTTCCTATGAACATTGAATGGAACTTTGTAGGCATTTATTTAAATTGCAATGAGAATATTCGGCTATCCCAGTTCCAAAAAATCTCTTTGGTGCTCTCCCAACTCCAAGGTAAATCGATTATTGTTGGTGATTTTAATTTCATTATTGATCAAGGTGAGAAAGTTGGTGGTAATCTTAAATCTCATTTTTCGATTGCTGCCTTTAATTACTTTATTAGAAATAACTCGTTGATTGATTTGGGAATGGTGGGTAGACCATTTACTTGGAGTAACAGACGCAGGAAAAGTGAACTAATTCAGGAAAGGCTTGACAGAGTGCTTGTTGATAAATTTTGATTCCAATTATACTCTCATTCCATGGTCTTTAGACTATCAAAGACAGGTTATGATCACACCCCCTCCTTTGGGACACTAACTACCAACTGGAGAAATCAAAGAGGAGATTCAAGTTTCAATCCCGCTGGTATGGTGAAGAACAAATTCGAACTTCATTAGCAAGTTCTGAAACTTAGATATAGAAGGTTTAACGATGTTCAGATTATTTCAGAAGTTTAAATTGGTTAGAGACCGATTAGTTTTCTGGCAAAAGAACATTTCTACTAATTCTAAAAAGGAGATTGTAGAAGTTACTGCTCTTCTAGAACAAAAATAGATATCAGACATCATGGGAGACACTGAATTACTTGAGCTTGAACAGCGGCTTGAAAAAGCATATTTGGATTAGAAACTTTATTGGAAAGACAAATCTAGAATTAAATGGATGAAGGAAGGAGACCAAAATACAAACTTCTTCCATAGAAAATTTAAATCTAGAACCAGAATAAATAAGATATGGCATATGCGGAGGGATGATAGGGATATGGCAATAACCAATGCTGATATTGCTAAGGTGATTGAGAACTACTTTAAGAGTATTTTCACATTTTCTAATCAGACAGATCTTTGGCCTTTTTGATAGACTTCGAGCCTAAGGTTATAGCTAAAATGAATTGTAGGCTCAGAAGACCTGTTTCTATGGATGAGGTAAAAAGAGTTACTTTTAGTATCCACCCTTAGAGTGCACTAGGAGAGGATGTTATAACGGTTAAATTCTTCCAATTCTACTGGGATATAGTGGGAGAAGATGTGTTCCGGATTGTGAGGAGTTTCTTTATTGGAGGTAGAATTTTGAAAAGTTTTAACCATACCAATATCTGTCTAATGCCAAAGGTCCCAGATGCTAGTGATATGACTCAGGTAAGGCCCATCAATTTGTCTTGTTGTCTATAAAACCATTTCGAAGGTATTGGTCCACAGACTCCAAGGGTATATGAACAAGGTAATTAGCCCTACTCAAAGTGCATTCTTGAAAGGTAAACTTATTTCTGATAACATTCCTATAGCGTACGAATGGATGCATTACCTTAAACAAAAGAAGCGAGGTTTGGAATAAGAAATGGCACTTAAGCTTGATATGAGTAAAGCTATGACAGGGTAGAGTGACATTTTCTATGGTTTACTATGGAGAAGTTGAGTTTTGAATCGAGATTCATTGATTGAATTCGTGAATTGTTGACAACCGTTTCTTACTTTGTTGTTGTGGAAGGTCAACTCTATGGTTTTTTTAAACCAAATTGAGACATCCGTCAAGATGATCCTCTATCTCCCCCCCCCTCTTTTTTTTATTATGTGCAGAAGAACTTTCCTTCTTGCTTCACAAAGCAAAGCAAAACAGTCTCATTCGGAGAATTCAAATAAATAGAAGATGCCCCCAACTATAAATCACTTGCTATTCGCTGATGATTTTATTGTATTCGGTAAAGTCTCGAAAAATAGTTGTGTCTCTATTTTAGAATTATTGGAATCTTATGACAGCTTCAGTGGATAAAGAGTTAATCTTAATAAATTGGTCATGTTTTTTAATAATAACACTCTAGAGCTGATTAGAGCTTTCCTAGCAGCTCAGCTGAATATTTCTCATATAGGTGCACGGGATAAATATTTGGGTCTACCTTTCCTTGTCAACCGCTCTAAGAAAGTCACCTTCAACTCAATCAAAGATAAGGTTCTCAAAAAAGAACACAAGGATGAAAAATGTGCTTGTTATCTAATGAAAAAAAAAAACAAGTATTACTCTGAACAGTTGGTGAAGTCATACCAATATACCTATTGTCATATTTTAAACTTTCAGATAGCTTGCTAAATGAAATTTATTGTATTCTAACCTAGTTCTGGTGGGGGCAGCAAGGTTCTAAAAGGCGAATAGTGTGGATTAGCTGGGATAAGATGACTAGGTCTAAGAAAAAAATCGGACTTAATTTCAAAGATCTCAGGACTCAAAATCTGGCTCTTTTGGGTAAACAATGCTGAAAAATAGTGACTTAACCTAACTCTCTTCTTTCTAAAATACTTAAAGGTAAATACTTCAGATTTAATTCTATCCTTAAAACAGAAGTAGGAACCTTGCCTTCTTGGGTTGGCAAAGTGTTCTTGAAGGAAGGCGAGTTGTAGAGAAAGACATTAATTGAAAAATAAGTTCTGGTGATATCTGAATCTTCAGTGAACCATGGCTTCCTCCTCCTTACTCCTTCACAGTTCCACCATATGTGGCACTACTATCAGATAGTTACCATCTGTTATGAGTGAAAGACCTGTTTTTGTCAAATAAATAGTGGAATCAAGTATTAATCTCAAATCTTTTTTCTCCAAAAATTGCTCAGCGAATCCTCTCTATAACCTCAGGAGAAGGTGAAGACACAATTCAATGGGTAATGAACAGAGAAAAAACATATGATGTGGTATCAAGGTACAGGATTGCTTACCAATTTTATCATACCTCTATTGAATTTTGTCCGAACTTCATGCAACAGAGGCCAATTTGGAGCCATTTATGGAAGCTGAAAATTCCTCACAAGATTTTGCTATTTGCGTGGAAAATCCTCCATATGGTAAGCTTCCTGTTCTACTTCTCATCCATCAGCGGTTCCCATCCTCTACTCCGAC
This sequence comes from Arachis ipaensis, assembly GCF_000816755.2. Classification (NCBI taxonomy): domain Eukaryota; kingdom Viridiplantae; phylum Streptophyta; class Magnoliopsida; order Fabales; family Fabaceae; genus Arachis; species Arachis ipaensis. The sequence continues at coordinate 14,786,770 of NC_029785.2, forward strand.
AACTTGTTTAATCTACAAGTCAGCTCTAAAATCACTCATGCACTGTTTATTTTTCTATGGAGACGTTATTCTAGTGTAGAAGAAGAGTCATTTAGCTTACCTCATTCTAAACCATAGATATTCTTTGTTCTTCGATCGGTGGAGGGATTCGATGTTACAAACTGGACTTCAAGAAACAAGCCTTTAAAGAGCTCGACTGGTTTTGATTATAACTTGGAATATTTGGAAGGAGAGGTGTCGGCAAATCTTCGAGCATGTCTAGGAACCTCCAAAAAAAGTACTAGCAACATAATTTAAGTTGAACCAGGAGTTATCTATTTTGTCTTATTCATAGTGCCCTAAGATTTCTTCCCTATCTACTTTTCTACGCTATTTCTTCTTATAATTTCACCTATTCGTGAATATTTGAATTTTTTTTTTTTCTATTTTCCTTGTTCTAACTTTTGGACATTATATTTATTTTTAATTTTTTTATTGAATAAAATACCACTATTATCTTTAAAAAAAAAAAGAGAGAGAGAATTGGTGGGCTTAACCCACCAACCCATCAATCCACTATTAGGCAAAACGGGATAAAAAATTTGGAACGACTTCAATAGACCGGATGGAACAGATTTCTGGTGGAGCCTATGTTTATATATTTACTATTAATTTTTTATTAACGGATAAATTTATCATCACTCATAATTATTTATAATTATTATTATTATTTTATGATATTTATTTCTGACGTGATAATATTATTTATTTTTATTTATTAAACAATCTATTTGAAACTGAGTAATTTCTATACGATTATAAATAATTATAAATATATTAGTTGATAAAAGATTAATAGTATAATATACAAATATAGTTAGTGTTTATCTTTACCATTCATTCAATCAGGTAGAACAGGATTGGGGACA
>NC_029785.2:14789150-14805429 GCF_000816755.2 Arachis ipaensis
GCAATTATTTTTTAATTATCATTTATATATTTGTATCCGTGATGGTAGTTATAGTTGAGTTGTGTCCAACAAACAACAATGACAAAACAGGACAAGTTTATTACCGAAATTAGAGAAAAAGATGGACTAAGTTAAGATTTTAAATCCGTCAAAATTAAAAAGTGGCCCAATTCGCACCACTGAATCGACATATTCGGATGGAACGGACCAATGCTTTATTTTTTTAAATGAAAAGAATATTTTGGTAATAAACAAAATCCTAAAAATTAAATATTTCACAGCTGCTTTTTTTTGGATTTTTTAAATAAATATTTTAAATATTTTATAGAGGAATATAGATAATTTGGACACAATTTACCTTTCTATATTATATTACTTATCTCGTTTACAGTATAAATGATTTAATTATAAATATATCTCATTTATAGTGTAAACGAGATAAGACATCAATTTTAAACACATAAAACGGGTGCACCCGTGACATCTTGTTATGGGAAGTTACATGTTTAACATATCTTATTTAAACTATAAATGAGATATGTGTAAAGAGAAGACAAACACAGTATAAATAAGATATGACCATCATTTAATCGTTTATACTGTAAAAAAGATATAGTACAATAAATTTAAATCAGTTATGTAAGGAGCTGCAAGTATTAGCTTTTTTCACAAACATATCAATCTCATTTTCTCCATTTTTTCAATAATTTAGTAAAAAAATATCTAGTGATGAGTATATCTTTATGAGTACAATCCTAATTGTCACATAAAAAATAGTTATGATGGAGTTATATTTGAGTGTGATAATCCTATCCTTTTGCGCACTCGTCATTTAGGTTTTTTGTCTGAGTCAAAGAGCCTAATCTTGACGAGCATAAGTGCTAATGGGACAAAGGAAGTTGGAAGAGTTGGGTATAGGTTGTTAGCACTGATAAAAAATAGAGTATTTCATTTTTGTGTGTTTTTTTTTACTCGATGGTGATGAGCATGTACACCTAATATTTGATGTCCATGGGAGAATCATGGCCCAACAAGTGATGGAGCTTTATTCAAAGATTTTGGTAATGTAGGTGGTAGTGGTTCTAGGTATTCGAATTTTGTCTAAGATTACCCACCTCTTGCACTACCTCCTATGCACTGTGCTAGTCCAATGGAACACATGGACACGGATATTAATGAATCGGATGAAGAACATGTCGCGGATAGCAATGAAAGTATTTTTACTGAGGATGAGGAGGGGTCTGTACCTAAGACCTCCGGTAGATGGATCAGTTCGATATATATCTTCTACCTGCCCCATAGTCAATTCTGGAGTTGTCGGTTGTAGCTAGCCACTATCACATGTTGAATCTTGACACGATGTATGAAAATACTCTATTTTTCAATATAGGAGGAGATGATTACATCACAGACGACAGTGTGAATTTTTGCATTGGTCATAGATTCAAGAGTAGGAAGGCTGTCATGCTAGGTGTGAAAAATTATAACATTCGGAGGAGTGTCGAGTATAGGGTCGTGGAGTCTGATCAAGCAAAGTACTATGTACATTGGAGACAATTTGCAGCAGGATGTCCTTGAAATCTCTGTGTTGCACTCTGACAAAATCTTGGATATTAGTAAGCCACATCTTAATGTGTCAAAGAAGTTTATTGTTTATTAAAACAAATAAAACTAATCAAACTATCTTAATTATATGCTTCTTTATTAAAAGAAGAAAATAGTAACACTAACTTCGAAGTCGATCGCTCTAACAATATGTCATGTCATATTCAATTTATTGATATTATCTGACCATGCATTTGCGTGCGTCATAGTATTTAACAAACTCAAATATTTCAAGAAAAAAACTCTAAGATGGAGAAGAAAATCCAAAAAAGAGTGAAAGTGACAAATAAGGACGCTGTCAACGAATTGCTAATATAAGTTCCATTTGAGCATATCTTGTTTACAATATAAACAATTTAACTATCAACATATCTCGTTTACTTAACATGCACAGGGACGGACTTAGGTTCACAAGGAGGGGGCACTTGCCCCCACTAAATTAAAAAAAAAAATTGTACAAATATATATATTTGTCCCTAATATAATTGTAACAATATTTATTTTGTTAAATGTAATTTAATATCAGAATTAAAAATAAGTAAATAAATTAACTCAATAAAAAAATTAATAACAATGATAACATAATTTTTTAAATTAATCAATCAGTTAATTATCAAAATAAAATTTTCTAAATATAAACAAAATTATGAGTATCTTTTTTATCTTCAAAAATTAGTTGACATAAAAAAGAATAGTATCTATCTATTAATTGATATTCTTTATTTTAAAATTATATAGTACTTTTATTTTATCTCTTAAATAATTTTGTTTGTAACAACTATTTTGGATTAAAAAAATATTTTGTTATAAATATTATAACAAATAAATAGGATAATAAATTATCTATAATTTAATTAAAATATTTTAATTTTAAATTTTAGAAATAAAAAAATATTTTTATAAATTATATATAATAAATCGTATTTTAAGAATAAAAATATTCACTAACTCTTCTTAATTTTTATATCTCAATTATATTTTTAGTATAATTAACAATATTCAATAAAATTTATTTTAATATATATATTTTTGTCCCCACTTCTAAAATTTTTTGGGTCCATCACTAAACATGCATATACCCGTAATATTTTCAGAGATGTATGTGTTTTATCTCGTTTATAATATAAACGAGATATTCATAATTAAATTATTTACACTGTAAACAAGATAAGTAATAGGATATAAAAAATAAATTGTGTCATCCAAATTATCTATAATCTAAATAAAATATTTAAAATATTTATTTTTAAAAAAAATCCATTTCTTCTCATTCTCTCTTCATCATCTTTGCACTTAGACACAAATAGCACGAAGATTAACAACGCGGTCAATTTTCCAACATAGTTAAGATTTAATTTTCACTATATCAACTAATGATACAAGATAATATTTATATTAAATTTCTTAACCATTCTCAACTCAAAAGTCAATTATCTAAGACCTTTAAATATATTTTTTTCATCAAGTCTTTTTAAATTAAAAAATAATTTAAATAACAAAAAATTTAAATATTTAAATATATTTTTTATTTTTTTTTTCAAATATTCTCAAGTTAAGCACTTTGATCACTCTAAGATCATATTAAAGAGTATGTGAACATTTTTTTTTATCAAAGATAATATGTCATTGATGTAATAAATGTTCCACTAAAAATTACACACAGGGGCATAATTGAAAAGGAAAAGTATAGGTAAACAATGAAAATATTAAACAATGTAAACAATAGATATATTAGATGTTCATTTTACTAGTGTACGAATGGTTATTTTAATATTAAAATTTAGAGGTTTAATTTGGAGGTGTAGTGTGTTTTTATTTGATTGGTAGTTGTTCATATTGTTCAACAAAATTAGGGTAAAAAACCTAATTGCGCCAAGGGGAGGACAAAATAACGCAAATTAGCCAAATGAGATTCTCGTTCAGGTATCTACCAAAGGGAATTATAATGTAATTCGAATCAATAAGATTCGAACTTCAGTTCAACGTAATTCGAATTGACTTAATTCGAATCATGCATGGCACTCTTTGTGAGTAATTCGAATTACATGGAGCACGTGACACATAGGGAGTTCGAATCATATTGATTCGAATTACTTGATTTTCGTTTCATTAGGTAATTCGAATCGAGTTGATTCGAATTACACGGATTTCGCCTATATAAGGAGTTCAAACCAAGGTCATTCGAATCACTTTTGCATTCTCATACCCCACAAAATCCCAGAGAAAACGACCAAGAATCGGGCCGACAAAGATTGGAGCGGCATATTCAGGCGATGGGGGACGATCCGGGGAGACTTTATCGTTTGGATGGAGTTGCTCATATCGCCGGGGTGATCAACGACGAGGTTAGTAGTTTCTGATATTTTTTTTGATAGTATTTTATGATAGTGGTTTATGATAGTGGTTGATGATAGCGGTTTATGATAGTGGTTTTTTTTAGTAGTTTATGATAGTGATTTACGAGAGTGGTTTTTGTTAGTGGTTTAGGATAGTGGTTTATGTTAGTGGTTTTTGTTAGTGGTTTAAAATAGTGGTTTATGTTAGTGTTAGTGGTTTATGCAAGTGGTTTTGTCGATGGTTTATTTTAGCGGTTTATGTCAGCGGTTTAGGTTGGTGGTATTGTAGGTGGTTAACTGAGTGGTTTTGCATGTTCGTTTCTCTAGTGGATTTGCATGTGGGTTATGTTAGAGGTTTCTTGGATGCGGTTCTATGATGCGGTTTTGCCAGTGTTTTACTACGTTTTCTTTTCCTTGTGGTTTTAGAACCGATGTATGTTTGCGGTTTACGTATGCAATTTTGGTTACTGGTTTAATATATCTTGTATTGCATGATTACTTTGTTGGTTCTTTACGGCATGAATTGTATATGTTAGTGGTATTTTAACGCTTTCTAATTATGCGGTTCATGTAATGCGCAGCCCCGGCGTTGCATATTGAGCATGCGGCGGCAGCAGGGGATGCGTCTTGATGAGAGGTACGTTCCGTACTTGCAGATGGCCGGATTATACCATCTTGCGAGACTAAACGACAGATGATTCCGATTAGATGAGCCCCTTGTGAGTGCATTCGTGGAGCGGTGGCGGCCGGAGACCCACACGTTCCACATGCCGTTCGGAGAGTGCACCATCACACTTCAGGACGTCTCGTACCAGTTAGGGTTGCTAGTGGACGGACATTACGTCAGTGGTTGACTGACAGACTTCCACGTATACATAGAGGGTGGCCGGTCAGCTTGGCAGTGGTTCCAGGAGTTGCTCGGTGTGTTACCTCCCGCAAACAAAATTCAGAAGTTCGCAGTGAACTGCACCTGGTTCCAGGAGACTTTTGGAGAGTGCCCCGACGGGGTCGATGAGGAGACAGTTAGGCGCTTTGCCCGTGCCTATATCATGATGTTGTTGGGCACCCAGCTATTTGCCGACAAGTCCGGCAATCGTATTCACATCAGATGGCTACCCTTCGTGGCTAGGCTTGAGGAGATGGGTGGCTACAGTTGGGGGTCGGCGGCACTAGCATGGTTGTACTGGTGCATGTGCTGAGTGGCTAACAGACATGTCGTGAAGTTAGCTGGGCCGTTACAGTTACTTCAGTCTTGGATATTTTGGCGGTTTCCTGGTTTTCGCCCTGGTGGGTATGATGCGTTTAGCTGGCCCCTTGCCTCGAGGTACCACTATTGTAGTCTACTATTCATCTTTATGTTATTTATTTTCAGTTTCGCATGCAATTTCATGCCTTATAGAATCATTCATGAATGCACTACCATGTTTAAATTCCTATGCAGGTGGTCAGGTTACAATCCTGGGGTTAGCGAAAAGGGGCCTCGGGTGCAGATGGCTCGACTGAGGATCGACATGTTACAGGCTAGGGATGTAAGTACGCTGAGCACCTATGTGTAGTTAGTGGTTTTATGAGTTTATATGGTCTAACGATTAAATCAAATGGATTTGATTTGCTTTTTTCAGTTTATATGGATGCCCTATAGCACTCCCGACGTTCTTCAGGTTGTCCATTCGAAGGTCTTGGAGCCTCGTCATACGATGTTATGGCGGTGTGTGACGTCCCTGATATATTTTGCAGTGGTTGAGTGGCATCAGGTTGACAGAGTGTTACCTCAGTTCGGTGGCGTACAGTCTCCCCCGCATCCCGCCCTGAACATCGACTTCTTGATGTCGAAGGACGGGAGAGGAGGTGATCGTTGGTTCCCTTCCCATTTACAGCGTTGGCATCTTCACTGGGAGTCACGTGTGGATCACGTTTTACAGTTCGACATTGTTGCTGACTCGGGACCGTCACATGAGTTCTTGGACTGGTGGCATCAGCACGAAAAGAGATTCTTGTCACCTAAGATGTATTTGGGGGATCCGAGAGGTATTCCCATTCCGGTTGAGGCGACGCAGAGGGGTGTTGGCCGAGTACCTGATATGGACCGAGTTGACGACGTTCCAGACAGGCGTCGGGTTGAGAGGAGAGCTCGAGCTGGGACACGGCGTAGCCAGCGTGAGTGGAGGTAGCTCGACCAGGCTATGGAGGAGGGTGATGAGGCCGGTAGGGGTGGTGGTCGACGACGAGGGCGTGGAGGTAGGAGGAGGGGGTGCTCCTAGGCAGGATCAGCCTGATCGTGGTGAGGATGCCGCTGGAGGAGGTGGGATAGAAAGAAGGACCACGACTCAGCATTCTCACCCTCGACTAGTGCAAATGCCACAGGGAGTATGTTGGAGTTCCCGTCCTGTGCAATGGCCACAAGTAACGTTCCCCCATACTTGCCATATAGATGGATGCCGTCGATACTCACCAACGGCTTGCAATGACGGAATGCCTCTACACAAGGTGGGAACGTCCAGAACAGCCTATGAAAATAAGCCTGAAACTCATCCAGCTGTCCCCCGACTCAAACAGGGCTAGTCCTAAGGACTGCAACAGTACCAGGCATGGTCAACTGGACTCCTAACACCCACCTAGGGAGCTCATTGTATGACTCATCCCAGTCACCATAGATGACGGCAACAGCCTTCTGCTTCGCCATCCAGACCCTCCTATACGTCAGCCTGAACCCAAAGTGTGCGGCCGTGGCATTTTGGAGCACCTTGATGTTGACGGATGCATCAGCCCTAACCATTGGCATAATGAATGTCGCTATCACATGATAATCCAAACTCCTATGGTCGCTGGAGATAGAGGTGGCGAGACACGTATGCGGTCTGTTGTACCGTTTTACTTCCCAGATGCCCTTGCGCTGCCGGAGACTCAACTGAATCAACCATGTGCACCCATTCCCAAACTCAGAACACTTTCCTACATACCGGCGATAGTCAGACTCAACCACCTTGTACTGTACCCCTCAGAGGATGCTGTAAGTCTTCACACTCAACAGGCCTCATCTTTATCCTGAAATTATTGACCAACCTGGAACTCTGTCATACCAACAGTCCCTTCCGCATCTCTAGCGCCAAATCCAGCAGGCTGCCCTGGAAGCCCATCCTGCCTCATGGCATCCAGGTCCAATGATGAAAAATGGGGTGGGTACTGCTGTTTGCCAGAGCTAGATCCACCTGCAGCCCCTCTCGGGTCACTCACTCCGAGATCATCGCCACTGTCATCAGCAATCATATCCGGCTCAACATCATCGTCATCTGGATCATCAAACAATCCGTCTCCAACACCAGCCGATGTAGCACACTGTACTGAGGTTGGAAGATGTTCCCCTGTACCAACCTCCTCGCCAACATTGCCGCTGAGATCAACAGCGAACGAAGGGGATGCGACAGGCTGGATCGGTGGCTCGTACGCAGGGACGGAGGAAGAAGCAACGGCAGGTCTCGAGCTAGAACCGGCCACCGTGGCTAAAGTGTGCGTATTCCGGTTCGAACCCCGAGCTGGATACCACATCAACCAACTTTGCTAACAGCTCTGGTGTCCTCACCTCGGGAAACTGCCGGCGACAATGAAACATGACCTGCAAGTCCTCATCACTCCCGATCGTGAAACAATCATACTTCACGGTATCTTGGAGCACCGTGGTTGGAATGCGATAGAAAAACTTCTTAACCCTTTTCACACCTTTCAGACTAAGTTTCAGCAGTACAGAGCTAACAAGATCATCATTGCTCGTCGTAGGCCTCACGATAATACAGAGAGGATCCTTATCGGTGAACTTCACACCGGATCGAGTTTTTCTCTTAATCGATCCTCTGTGGTGAACCAACACTAGAAAACTATCCTCACTAGCTATTTGACCCCTCTATTGAGAGCAACTCACGTTCATATCATATATATAGAGCTCTGCTTCACAGTAATTCGAATCATCATCATTCGAACTATATATACATAATTCGAATCAAGTCAATTCGAATTACCTTTAACTACCAAACCCAAGTAATTCGAATCAAGCATATTCGAACTTCCTCCTTAACCACGCCATGCTAGTAATTCGAATTGATACAATTCGAATTATGATTTTATAATTCGTAACGACTTAATTCGAATTATGTGTAAGCAATGGTTTCGAATAATTCGAGTTATGTCAATTCGAACTATGTGTAAATCTAATTCGAATTTTATTGATTCAAATTACATTAAAGTATTGTTTGGTTGATTGATGAATGAGAATTTGGTTTGGTTGATTTGCGTTATTTTGTCCTCCCCTTGGCGCAATTAGGTTTTTTACCCAATTATTGTCCCCTAGCATTTCCCAATTGGAAATGATCCAACAAAGGTCAAGGTTCAAATGTAATTAAATTATATTGAGTTGGAGGAGTAACTTCCTTATTTTCACAGAAACAGTTTCATTGTCTTCTCTCTTACGAAAAATACCAGCTCAGCTTCTTCCTCTTTCTTGTATGGATTGATGGACCACTTCAACACACATATAAGACTTCTTTCGTTTTTTATTGAAGACTAATTCATTTTTTATTTTCTAGATCTGTCAATATAGATTTGTTGCTAGCTCTATTTCATCCAATGTACTGAAAACTTAGACCGATCATCGAATTGCTCTAATTATTGATTTACTGATTCATTGATTCAACTAGTTCAACTGTGGTTCAACTGAAAAAATTATTTTATAATAAACACCCAATTCTATAAAAATTTAATGAATAAAGCATTTGATTCTAAACACTCTTCTACTATATTTTTTATCTCAAAAAGAGATCATAAACAACTAGTTTTATGAATAAACAAACTATAATATACAGTGCCAAAAATAGGCCAATAATAAAATAATAAAGAATTTCTCTCTTCAATTCTATATTCAAGTTTGTAGTAGACTATTGGATGAAATAGAGCTACAATGATATGCTAGCTACTACTAGGAGAAAGTAGAACTTATTTTTCACTGACCTTGTTTTTAATATAGTTGAAAATAACTCTCTTTAACCTCTTAAGAGTTAATAGTATTCCCAAATACTTATTTTAATTTCCAATATGCAGAACCATAAGAATATTAACCAATTGATCTTGGGTTTGAATTGTGTATTTTTACTGAAAGAAAATAGACGACTTGAAAATCCATACGAACACATACACATATACATTAGTAACATACCCATGTAAATATGGTGGGAGTTAGTCCTTGCAGCCTTTGAATTCTTTATAATTTTACATGTTTTAATAATGCTTATTTAATTATGTAATATTTTTTTTAATACGACTCTCCTTTAATTTCCAACATTTCTGGATCCGTTTGTTGCAATGTCTCTCCGTTTCCCTAACAAAACGGTTAGAACTCATTTCATCTTGCCGGATAAGAGCTATATATAATTTGGCATATCATTATTCAACTCAAGAACGCTACCAATTATAAGAGATTCTAACTGCAAATAACCAAGGTGACTCCAACCCGAAAGAACTGATTTGCATACCCATTAAAGTTTGTTGTCTATCCTCCAAAACTGATAATAACAACTATAAAATAGAAAGCTAAGCTTCGTGGAGGGGCTATTATCATTCTTAATAAATGCATGCATCACGTCAACTTTGTTTTGAAATATGACGTCCAAGAAAATTCTCGACATACAATAACATATTTTCTGGTGGCCTAGCTTGCACTGCACGTACGCTTCAAAATAAATTTAAAATATAATTATTTTTGTTTAGCATTAGCTTAGCTTGCACCTGTCAAAATTAAGTTAGATTGTAATTAATTTTCTTTTCCTAAATACTAATTAATTATATATTTATAATTAATGTTTAAACTCCTAGCATGACATTACTATGGCGGATAAGCAATACTAAAAAGTCTTCCCATTATGAATTCAACTAAATATTTATCTAGCTACTATTTTAATCTATACATTCTAATATGTATGTAAAACAAAAATGCTATTTAAAAATAGTTGTTCTGATATTCAAAAATAAAACGTGGCTATAACTTAAATTAACTATGTTATATATAGAATAAAAGTACTATATAGAATAATTATACCAAACAATTAGGTTTTGAAAAACCAAATTAAACCATACTTTATTTAATTTTTATTATTTTCCATATGAACTACTATACTCTTTTTTTTATTAATTTTAATTGACACGTAGATAGAACTTAATCCACATTGCCCTTAAATAGGTTAGTCAACAACTTTAGAAAATACAAAACCCACATTAATACCTCAACTGTATTGTATCACTCACAAATAAGAATTACCCATACCTTTTTGGCCTATAAATAGCACATCTTCATTGGCACTTTTCATTCATCAGCATTCAACAATAATCCAAATATATACAAAGCTAAGAATATAATTCTCTCATTGCTACCTATCTAGGTTGCCTTATTATTATACAAATAGAACCTATTGGTCATTTCATTTTCATAATGGGCAACTTGGTCATTGCATACATTATTTTAGCCTTTTATTCTCTCTTCATTATTGTGCATGGCACTGATAAGTTATCATGCAATCAAACTCCATATCCCACTCTTTGTAACCATTACATTGGCACTACCAATTATTCAATTTCATCATCATCAAGTGATGTTTCCTCTTCTTATTATTCCTTCCATGACCTGGCCCTTAAGGTCACCAGGGACCAAGCAATAGTAGCACACAAACTTGTCTCATCAACCATGGAATCCAACGATTTCAAAGACAAGAGAGCCAAGTCCGCATGGGAAGATTGTTTGGAACTCTATGAGAATACAATCTATCAGCTCAACCGTTCAATGAGCTCAAACAATCTAAACGACAGGTTAACATGGCAAAGTGCTTCTATTGCGAATCAACAAACATGCCAAAACGGTTTTCTTGATTCTAACCTTTCATCTCACTACCTAAACTACTTTCCATCCATTTCAAGCAACTTATCCAAGTTGCTGAGCAACTCTTTGGCCATTAGCAATACATTAACGTCCTTGACTTCGTTACCAAAAGACCCGGTTGTTGGCGGCGGTCGAAAATTGCTTTCCTTTAATGGCTTCCCAGAGTGGCTATCTCCTTCCGACAGGAGGCTTCTTCAGGCTTTGCCGGGAACGGCGGCACCGAAGGCGGACATTGTGGTGGCACAGGACGGGAGTGGGAATTACAAGAGTGTTTCGGAGGGCGTGGCGGCGGCGGGTAGGGTGAGTAAGAATGGTCGAGTGGTTGTGTACGTGAAAGCTGGTGTTTACCGGGAGAGTGTGAACATAAAGGGAGGTATAAAGAATTTGATGATGTTTGGGGATGGTATTGGAGCTACCATTATTACGGGTAGCAAGAATTATCAAGACGGCTCCACCACTGTTGGTTCAGCTACTTTTAGTAAGTACCTTGTAAATTTTATTAAACATTACTAGCTTCTTCCGTTCAGAGTAATTTAGAGTAAGTTGATGCTTTGAAGTAACGTTACTTTGTGGCTTGACTTTGATTCAGCGGTGTCGAGTGATGGGTTCATCGCCAGGGACCTGACAATTGAGAACAGTGCTGGGCCACAGAAGCACCAAGCGGTGGCACTTCTTTCCAGCTCTGATCACTCCGTGTTCTATCGGTGTAGCTTCAGAGGCTACCAAGACACCTTATACGTCCTTTCCCAACGCCAATTCTACCGCGACTGCGACATCTACGGCACCATAGACTTCATCTTTGGTGACGCCGTCGCCCTCTTCCAAAACTGCAACATCTTCTTGAGAAAACCAATGAGTAAGCAACAGAACGCAGTGACAGCACAAGGGAGAACCGATCCCAACGAGAACACCGGCATTGTCATCCACAACTGCCGTATCATGGCGGCTTCAGATCTGAAGCCAGTTCAGGGATCTGTCAAGTGCTTCCTCGGCCGGCCGTGGCAGAAGTACTCAAGAACGGTGGTGGTCAAGAGTAGCCTGGACGGTTTGATTCAACCGGCAGGGTGGATGCCATGGGCGGGAAGCTTTGCCTTGAATACATTGTATTATGGAGAGTATATGAATATTGGAGCTGGTGCTAACACTGCAGGGAGGGTTAAATGGCCTGGCTTTCATGTTATTACCAACCCTACTGAGGCTTTGAAATTTACTGTTGCTAATTTCTTGGATGGTGGATCGTGGATTCCTGGGACTGGTGTTCCGTTTGAAACTGGCCTTTGAACTTGTGAATTTATTATCAATCTTTCAAATTGTTGTGTACTTTAATTTCATTAGTTGTGGGTGTGTGTTGGGTGTCTCTCTGTCTATAGTGTTAGTTCAAATTTGTGTTCCCTTAGGACAGGGGAGTGATTGGGAAAATGTGTATAGGATTAATTTGTTGTAGGTTGAAAGTCTTCAATTTAATTTCACTAAATTTGTAATTATATACTTATTCAAAGAAATTTTATATCTCCACAATGAATATTTGATTCTGATTATTTTGATAATTCAGATTGATTAGAGATTAACCAAATTCAATTGGAAAAGTTAATGATGATAATCAATAATAGTTATAATATGAAAAAGTATAGACCAACATATTATCTGCAAACTTATTGCCAACAATAATTAATTATTATATTTTAAATACATATATAAAGAGACATATCCAGAAAATATATCTATAAAGACACTTCTATTAAATACAACCATAAAAAAGACATTTTTATTAGACACATCCATGAAGACACTTCCATGAAACACAGTTATAAATAAGAGTTAGCAGAAATTGGCAGATATGCTGTTGGTAACATAGCGGGACCGTTATAATATACATTCAAGTGTCTTTTTTGATAATCAAGTCTAATTAAATTGGTTCAAATCCACAAAAAATTAGTTTTATTAGTGGAGCATGAATATAGACTCTAACTACATAAAACAATTCTCATGTTCCTCTCTTCTTCCTTTTTCTTTTCCCTCTTTTTTTCATATTTCTCCTCCTTTTTCTTCTCATCCTTCTTCTTCTTCGCGTTCGTCCTCTTTTTTTTCGGGTTCTTTATTTTTCTTCGCGTGTTTCCTTTTCATCGTCGTTCTTATTGTTGTTGCTGCGTTTTTTTCCCTCCTCTTCTTTCTAGTGATTTTGCATCACTATGTATTTCTTTTTCTTCTTTATTTGACAAGAGAGTAACTGAAAAGATAAAATAAAAAGAAAAATAAAAAAGAAAAGAAGAAAAAGATGGTAATAATAAAAAAAAAAAAAAAAGAAGAAAGAGGAGGAGTTTTGAGTTATCATTAAGTAATTTTGATACATTCTGAATTTAAATAAGGTAAACTTTTGGTTTATGCTTGTTTTGAATTGAGTTTGTTTGTATTTTGTCATCATTAAGTAATTTCGATGCATTTTAGATTTAAATAAAGTACATTTTTTGTCTGAACTTATTTTAAGCTAAGTTTGTATGTATGCTGTCATCATTAATTAATTGTGATGCATTATGGATTTAAATAAGGTGTCCTTTTAGTATGAACTTGTTTTAAACCGAATTCGTTTGTATGTCGTCATGATTAAGAAATTTTAATGCATTTTAAATTTAAACTGTTTTATAAAGAAGACAACGATGACGACAATAACAATAATGAAAGAGAAAAATGAGGAAAAAAGAGAAGGGGAGAAAAAAACAGCAATAGCTTCTTCTTCAAGTGTGTTAAAAGTCATCCTAATCTTTTGACACAAACAATTTATCAACATCACAGAAAAACTGAAAAACACCGAAAATTATTCCTGATTAAACAAAAATGTCTTTTCAAATACACCGAAATTAGAAACAAAAACATATTGAACGGAAAAAAAATCCTACATTACATTCAAATTCAAACATTCAACCATGAACACCAATTTTTACAAACAAAAACGAAATTATTCAACTACAAGAGCATCAAATACACTAACGAACTACATTAACAAAATTCGAACCAAACCTCATCCACTTGAGTCGTTTCAAAATAATAATCCAATTCGTCCTTGTTCAACTGACAGTGTCAAGTTGCAACATTCATTGTCTTCGAAAATAAAATACATGTTCAAACCTAATTTCATAACTTGATTTAAAAAAAAATGATCTAAATCTTCAAATCAGATCAAAGAGCATTAATCCTAAACAAAGAGAATGCAGAGAACGAAGAGAATATAAAAAATGCAGAGAAGGAAGAGAACACATAAAATGCAGAAAATGCTGAAAAAATTTGAAAAAAATACGAAATCCACATAGAAAAGGCAGTTATATATAGTCGTGCGTTAAGTCAAAAGGTTGTTAGAGGTAGTGGCGCGTGGAGTTGAATTAAATTATAACAACTTGATTGAATTTGGTTGGTTAAATAACTTAAATATAAAAATTTATTTAATCAATAAATAAATAAGAGCAATTTTATTATTCAATCTTTAAATTTAATATTTTATTATTTTAATTAATCATATTTCCTACTTTTAAGGAACCACTTTTATTTTAAACTTTATCAACTAAAAAATCCCTAACTTCTTAACCATATTGTTCTCTCATATAGTAAAGTTTTTCTGCTTCATATAAAAAATTCATAAGTATTTTATCTACACATCCAAAACTAGATTATCATTATAAGCTCAGTTGGTCCAATTAAACACAAACACATTCAAAATTATGTTGCCTTTAATTAATCAGAAAAAAATAAAACAAGAACAACATAAACATATCCAAAATTATGTTACCTTTCATTAATAGAGAAAAAAAATAAAAAATAACATAAACACATCTAAAATTATGTTGTCTTTCATTAATCGAAAAATAAATAAATAAAAAAGAAAGAGGAGAAGACAAACCACTACAAATAATGCAGAATAGTGAACAAAAATTATCTACACATCCAAGACTATAATATCATTATTCTTTCATGACAATTTAATTACAAGCTCAGCTGGCTCCAATTAAACACATAAACCCATTCAAAATTATGCAACCATTCGTAACCAGAATAAAAAAAACAACAATATAAACACATCTAAAATTATGCTGCTTTTAATTAATAAAAAAAAACAACATAAACACATCCAAAATTATGTTGAGTTTTATTAATCCAAAAAAATAGAAAACAAGAATGAAAAGACAGAGAACTATAAATCATGCATAATAGTGAACAAAAATTATCTACACATACAAAACTAGAATGTAATTATTCTTTTACGACAGCATGATTACAAACTCAGCTGACTCCAATTAAACACATAAACACATTTAAAATTATACAGCCTTTCATTAACCAGATTAAAAAAACAACATAAACACATCCAAAATTATGCTTTAATTAATCAGAAAAAAACAAGAACAATATAAATACATCCAAAATTATGATGCCTTTCATTAATTGAGAAAAAAAAAACCAGCAAGAGCAGCATAAACACGTTTATTAACAGAAAAAAAAAGGACAAGATAGGGGAGAGAAAGCACTACAAATCATACAGAATAGTGAACAAAAATTATCAACACAGCCACATCCAAATACCCAATGAGTGTTTCCGGCGCGGAGGGAGCAGCGTGGAGGAGAAAGGCGGCTCGACAGAGCTGCGCAAAGGGAGTAGCGCAGCGTGACGGAGCTGCACAGGGGGAGGAGTGCGATGTGTGAGAGCTGCGCAGGGGAGGAGACCGACGTGGGAGGAGGAGAGTGCGGGCAGAGACCGGAGACAGAGGAGGAATCCGAGGCGTTGCTTGCTTTAGGTTTGTGTTAGAATTGGTTAATGGAATGAAGCCTCTGTTGTTTTTACTTCGGGGTTTGTTTTGGGATATATTAGGGATTAACATGTTTAAAATTGAATTATTGGATTTTAATTATTTTGAAACTATTTTTTGAATTTGAATTTTAAATTAAAAAATATAAAATCTATTTAGATGTGTTTGTTTTATTTTTTTATTTTAAATTGATGTAACAAAAAAAATAAAATGATCTATTTTTTTAAATAAATATTTAGTTATCTATTAAAAAATTGATTTTTGTGGTCATTTTTCCTTTTTACCATAATGTCTTAGATGTAAAAGTCTATAAAACACATACATTTTGTTGAGTTGTCATGTCTACATGTTAAACACATTTCGAATATGATATTTATTTAACACTCGTTCAACATACATGTACTTTTCATATCCAACCATATCTCAAAAAATAAATAAAAACTAATACTTTTCTGGACAAGTTTAAATTCGTCCAAATACCATCATGTGTCGACGTGTTCAATCTTATTCTTAACTTATATTCTTGAAATGAGTTTTAAAATAATATATATTATTATTTATTAAAATAAAAAATTAAATAAAATACTTTACACAATTAAAAAAATAATAAAAATATTTAATAATAATAA
>NC_029785.2:14806942-14832318 GCF_000816755.2 Arachis ipaensis
TCACAAATATTTTAAAAAAGTCTCGTAATTAAATATTTTGTTAGCTTTTTTTTAATGTATGAAATAAAATATATTTTTTAATTTTTTAATTATTAATTTTTTAATAATTTTTTTAATAAAATTTTTTTAATAAATTATTAATTTTTTAATAGTCAAATTTGAATTACTTGAAAACGCGTGCTGTGTGTAATTCGAACTAACCTTGTTCGAATTAGGTGCATTCTTAGTTCGAACCAACCTGGTTCGATTTATGAAGAACAATCAACTGGTAATTCGAACTGCCCAGGTTCGAATTACTATCATATGCAGTTCGAACCACACTGGTTCGAATTATATAAATATAACATCTGGCGCATTATTGAAACGATTTTCAGTTTGGCTTATATACGTCAATTCTAAATGGCATTGGCTTATAATGGTTTTTTACCCATTTTTTTAAATATTACTTTATATTTTTATAGATATTCCGTGTCTCCATATCATATTCCGTATTCATACCATTTTCCGTACTTTCTAATTTTTTTTTTTTTGGTCATGCCGTACTTTCTAATTAAGAGCCATTCCAAACTAATCCACACAATGGAACAGCTGGCCCACCTTTTGTATATATAGGAAACATGCCTCGTCTTTTGTCTATAGAACACAGACTAGGCCTTTCTATTGAGTAGTTTAGCCAATAAGCCTAATAATTTTAATATTAAAGTATAACTATATAATCAATTTAATTTGTATAGTAATTAATTTATTAGTCTACTTAAATAAATATTAAAGGTTTAAATTTTTATTTATACGGATTGGAGAATATCATAAAAAAGAAATACACATTATATTAAAGAATATAGTATTATTTTAATTCCTAATATTTGGACAAATAAGTATTGTTCTGAGGGTTACTTGAAACTGGAGATTGATCTCGGTCGAGATATTTTATACTGGTTGGTGTCGATGTGTCCGGCTGGTGAGAGGTGGCCGGAGCTGTCGTGTCTGACTTGTTGGCTGGCTGCACTGCTGATCCTTGGTCACCGGAGGGTGGAGGGTACCTGCAAGAGACTCCGATGCTTAAGTTAGCATGGGTATTAACAGGTTTTTTGTAGAATTAAAGTATGAGTTATACCTGGGTGCTCCAGTGTATTTATAGTAGTGTGGGATGACCTTTCTGATAAGATAAGTTATCTTATCTTATTTTGGGTGAAGTCAGCTTATCTTCAAGGAAACCGTCTTTATCTCTATAGGCTTGGATTGCCTTTGGATTTGGGTCGTGTTCCTCTATTTGGGCCCTTTATTGGGCTTTCCTGTTGATTTGGCCGATCTCTTTAAGAAGAGATCGGATCGTCGGACCTGAAGAGGTCGGTCGCCATGTCGCTAAACATCTCGGGTCGGACAGCTCGACCCAGGGTATGAACAGTGCCCCTGCTTGAGCTCGGTCTTCTGCTTTGAGGTCGAGTTTTTTGACTTCGAACTTTTTATAGCGAAGCCGAACTCGAGCACTTTTGTCGATTCCTTTCTTTGTAGAGCTTTTTGAATGTAGAACGTTTTCCTCTAAAAACGCGCGTTTTTGTATTAGCGCTTTGTTCTAGGGAACGTGCGAGGGTTTAATACCTTCATTAATTGGTATTAATTGTCCCGTTTCTCTTGGTTTTATTTTGAATTTTGCTTCCTCAGAAAAACGGTTTCTCTTCTTCCTTTTACTTTGTAACTCCTTCGTTCTATCTATCTCTGTCGTTTCTTGCGTTGCGGTATCTTCCAGCGATCCAGCGATTCCTTCCTTTCTACTTCTTCCGGAGCTTCTCATTTCTCCAGGTTAGTTCCATTTTGCAATTACTTTTCTCTTTCGTTGCTTTGGCTTTGATTTTGTGGCGAAGTTTTGATTTTGCTTGGAGAAAGTTTGGATCTTTCTATTTTTGTTGCGCCTAATTGCTGTTGTATTGTGTGTTCTGGGAGTTTCTTCGTCTTTCGTATGAACTTTTTCGCCTTTCCTGTTGCTTGATGCTTTTAGGGCTTTTGCATATTATCACCGTTTCTGCTTGTGCTTTCGATGATGGTTTTTGTTTGATTCTGAAAAAGGTTGTGTCTTTGATGACTTTCTGCTTGGCATTTTTGATGTCGACAATGCTTTTTGCTGATAGACTGTAGAAAGATAGTGGCTTAGATGACTTTTGTGTTTTTACTTCCCTTTTTCAAAACGTTTGTCTACTTGAAATCTTCTTTTCTTGTTTAGGAAATGCCGGGACGTAAGCTGTAGATTTTTTCTGAAACCTTGCTTTGCCACTGCCTCTAAAGGATGCCCCAGGACTTTGGTTTGAGTCTTGGGATTTTCCTTTTCTGTTTGTTCGTCTATATCATATTAGTCGAGTTGCTTTGCCCCTCCTCCGAGATATTTTTTAGTAATCCAATCTTCTTTTCTTTTTGTAGGATTAGTTGGCCTCATGTCTTCTCGCAATAACGTTGTAGAGATGTCTTCCAAAGTTCCCGAGGGGATGTCCGATTGGCTGGACTCCCTTGTCCTAATGTGTGTCTCTGTCGTGGACGCTGAATTTTGTGTAGAGCTGAGGAAACGTCATAGGATTTGTGGTAACAGGGCTCGGGAGAGGGATTATGAGCTTGTAGCTCCTGACTCTGATGAGAGGGCTTGTTTTCCTACTTCCGTCGAGGGGGAGCGTCCCTTCTTTTATGCCTATGAATATTTCTTCAGCCAGTTGGACGTTACTTTTTCTTTTACTGCTTTCGAGACCGACTTGTTGTGGTCATGTAACATTGCTCCATCCCAGCTTCATCTGAATTCCTAGGGGTTTATCAAGATATTTCAACTGCTTTGCCAAGAGTTAGGCATAACACCTTCTCAAACTCTTTTCCTCTATCTTTTTGTCTCGGCCAAGCCTGGAGGTTCTTCCAAAAAGAAAGCTTCCTGGGTTTCTTTCAGATCGGCCCAGGGGCATACAGTTTTTGCCATGTACGATGAGTCTTTTAAAGATTTTAAGAATTATTTCTTCCGAGTCCGTGCTGTTGAGGGGGTTCGCCCTTTTTTCTTGATGAGAATGACGAGCCTGCTTTTTCTCTAGAGTGGCAAAAGAATGTGAGAGTTCCTCGTTATACATGGGAGATGCTTAATGAGGTTGAGCGGGATTTTGTAGTTGTTCTTGAAGATTTGTGGGGGGAACCACCCCATCTGGATACAAAAAGATTTTTGAGTGATCCATCTTTGGTTCGAACTGCTTTGGGTATTGTCTGACTTGTTTCTATACTTGTTTCTTAGTTTTTCTTCTCCTAGGTTGTAACTCATCATTATGGTTGATTCTGTATTTTCAGAGAGGTCGAAAAACAATGATTCCATGAAGGCCTACAAGAAGGCGAAGAAGGCTGCTGCTGCTCAAAACATCTCGGCCAAGGCGGCCGGAGAGGGATCTTCTCAAGTTCCAGTGAAGCCGCCCGTGCCGAGTTCTCTTGGGCCGAGGAAGGTGATCCCCACTCCTCGAGTTCGTCTGATTGATCCTCCACATACTTCTGCCACTACTTTTGGTGCTCCTCCCAACAAGAAACAAAAAACAATTGAGGCCGTTAACCTTGACACCCCTGATTTTAATGCAATCGAGTTCGTAGATCAGCAAATCGGTCCCTACGGTGCCCTCCCCATGGATGATGTATCAATCCTTCGCCATCTGGATTTTATGACCCGAAACAGTGTTAAAATGGCATATATGGGGGCTGTCTTGTACCGAACTGCTCAGAATCTTTCTCTCCATGCCACCAAAGAATTTATAGAGGAGGCTAAACAGGAGTTCGACCGGATGAAGGGCCTGAAGGAAGAGCTTGAGGTAAAGGTAGCCAAGTTGGAGAAGGATCTGGAGAATGAAAAGGCGAGTTCCCTTGCTCTGGCGGCTTCTGTGCGGTTGGCCGAGGACACGGCATTGAGACATAAGGACAGTTACGTTACATCTTATCGGGAGGTGGTGCGTCTGAGGGAGGAGCTGGAGTCTGCCCGAGTAGACTATTCCGAGCTCCAAGGTCACTTCGTCGGCAGCGTGAACGCTGCTTATGATAATTTAAAAGAGCAAGTTCAAGTTCTTGCTCCTGAGGTTGACCTTACTCTCTTTAACTTGGACAATATTGTGAGGGATGGTAAGATTGTCCCCGACGACCAAGATGATGATGATGTTGATCCTCCCCCTGTGCTTTCTGCCAAGGTGTCCGCTTCTATAGTTCCTCCGGTTGAGGTTGGTCATTCTATTTCTGATCCGGACTGTCAGATCTTGAACTGGGATGATGGTACCGTGGATGCTGTGCCTCTCCAGGCTCGCCCTCCTTCACCCCAGACTGATGCTGCTAAAAAGTCTTCTAATCTTTAGCTGAGTTTTCTTTGGATATTTGCGTGGTTGGCCCGGCTTGTGGGCTTTAAAACTCTTTATTTTGTATAGTTGAATATTTTGCTGACTGCTGGTACTCCTTTTGGTTGCTTGTTTAGCAACTTTTTTTTTTTTTTTTTTAAAAAACAAGTAGCTTTCAAGCTTTTGGGCTTGACCCTGAAGCTTTATAATATTGTATTCTATAGCATGCTTGTTTACACTTGTCTTGGCACCTTTATGGGTTTTTAGAATACTGGAGCCTTGCTGCTCGGCCTCTTTGAACTGCTTTGTGCTTGGAGGTCGTAGATGCGTGGATCCAATTCGTATTTCAGTTTGCTTGCTCTTACTTGTATTTATCCATAACCGATTTCTTTACGTCGTCCTTTTCCAAGTTATTTTTGTAGTGGACCGACTTCGTCATGTCGATCTCTTCTAAGTTATTTCGTAATCCTCTTTCTTGGACCTTTGTTAGGTCTCTTTCAAGGACTACTTTTATAACTTTTTGTAGGAGGTCGACTTCTTTACGTCGTCCTCTTTCTAAGTTATTTTTGTAATCCTCTTTCTTGGACCCTTGTCAGGTCTCTTTCAGGGATTACTTCTATAACTTTTTTGTTTTGGGCCAACTTTGTCATGTCGGGCTCTTCTAAGTTATTTTTGTAATCCTCTTTCTTGGACCTTTGTCAGGTCTCTTTCAGGGATTACTTTTACAACTTGTTTTTCGTAGGAGACCGACTTCGTCGTGTCGATCTCTTCTAAGTTATTTAGTAATCCTCTTTCTTGGACCTTTGTTAGGTCTCTTTCAGGGACTACTTTTATAACTTTTCGTAGGAGGTCGACTTCTTTACGTCGTCCTCTTTCTAAGTTATTTTTGTAATCCTCTTTCTTGGACCCTTGTCAGGTCTCTTTCAGGGATTACTTCTATAACTTTTTTGTTTTGGGCCAACTTTGTCATGTCGGGCCCTTCTAAGTTATTTTTGTAATCCGCTTTCTTGGACCTTTGTCAGGTCTCTTTCAGGGATTACTTTTATAACTTGTTTTTCGTAGGAGACCGACTTTGTTGTGTCGATCTCTTCTAAGTTATAGCAATTCCTCTTTTATAGGGTTGGCCAGACCTCTTTCCAGGGATTTTCTGATAACTTGGGTTGACTTGGTCCGACTTCTTAACGTCGGCCAGTCTTTAAGTTATTATTTAGCAATCCATAAGACCTCGTCAGGTTCTTTTTCTGGATCACTTCTGATAACTTCTTGCATTATTCTACTTTCATCTTTGCCGATTTGTAGAAAGTGGTTTCTATCTTTATTTGGTCGACCTTTAGATGAATCGCGCTTTCATCTCTATTGGTCTTTATCGTGATCGTGCTGTGAATCTGTTTTTCACTTTCTGCCGATCTGTCGCTTTATAATCGGGCGATGAATGCTTTAGATTAATGCGTCTTGAGAATTTGTAGAATATCTATCTAAAATGCATTTTATTCAAAGAGAAAGTGCAAATATATACATGTGGGAATTTTTCATCCCTGTAAGTCGGATAGTTTGTAGGTCTTAGCTTGGTACCTCATTAAAAAACCTTTTCAGGAAAAAGAGTGTACCTTACAACAAGATCCTTTATTATTCCTAACTATAGTACCTTCTTAAGTTGCAGGCGTGCCACGATCTGGGGAGCTCTCGTCCATCGAGTTCGGACAGTCTGTAGTAGCCATTCCCAAGTACTTCTATGACTCGGTAGGGTCCCTTCCAATTTGCTGCCAGCTTTCCTTCTCCCGGTCGAGTTGTTCCGATATCATTTCGGATTAGAGTGAGGTCGTTTTCCGTGAAGCCTCACGGCACTACCTTTTGATTATATCTCGAAGCCATTTGACGTTTTAGTGCTTCTTCCCTGATCTGAGCTCTTTCCTGGACTTCCGGGAGTAGGTCGAGTTCTTCCCTTTGCAGTTGGGAGTTGGCTTCTTCATTGTAGTGTACTACTCTATGCGACCCTTCCTCAATTTCTACCGGGATCATTGCCTCCACTCCATAGGCTAGTCGGAAGGGTGATTCCTTTGTGGTGGAGTGTGGCGTTGTCCGATATGTCCATAGGACTTGTGGGAGTTCCTCAGCCCAAGCTCCCTTTGCATCCTGTAATCTCCATTTTAACCCGGCCAATATGACTTTGTTGGCTGCTTCAGCCTGTCCATTGGCTTGGGGATGTTCGACGGAGGTGAACTGGTGTTTTATGTTCAGATCGGCTGCTAATTTTCTGAAGCCTACATCTGTAAATTGAGTGCCATTGTCTGTGGTGATGGAGTATGGGACCCCAAACCTTGTGACAATGTTTCTATATAGGAATTTTCGAATTCTTTGAGCAGTAGCATTAGCTAGGGGTCTCGATCCACTTTGTAAAATAATCTACCCCTACTATGAGGAATTTAACTTGTCCCGATCCCTGAGGAAAGGGTCCGAGAAGGTCGAGTCCCCATTTTGCAAATGGACAAGGTGAAAGTTGGCATGTTTCTGGCATGGTGGACATGTCTTTACAAACTCTGTAGCTTCCTTTTGTAGAGTTGGCCAATAAAATCCCGCCCGGAGTACTTTTTTGGTGAGGGCCTGTGCTCCGAGATGATTACCACAGATGCCACTGTGTACTTCCTCTAAAACTTCCCTTGTGTGGGAGGTCGGCACACATTTTAATAGTGGTATTAAAATCCCTCTTTTATATAGGGTGTTATTTATGATAGTGTAGTATTGAACCTCCCGTTTTAACCTCTTTGCCTCCTTTTCATCCGTGGGGAGTGCTTCTATTTTGAGGTAGTTAATTATGGGGGTCATCCATCCTTGATCCCGACCTGTTATGGCTAGGACTTTTTCTTCTTCCGAGATTGACGGGTTTTGGAGCATTTCCTGGATGAGGCTTCTATTGTTGCCCCCTGGTTTGGTGCTGGCTAGTTTTGAGAGTGCGTCAGCTCGGGCATTTTATTCGCGGGATATGTGGCAGTCTTATATTCCCCGAGTTGTCCGAGCTGTTCCTTGGTTTTATCCAAATACTTTTTCATGGTGGGATCTTTGGCTTGGTAGCTCCCTGTTATTTGTGAGGTGATTACTTGTGAATCGCTGAAGATGTTGAGTTTTTGAGCTCCAACCTCCTTAGCCAGTTTCAAACCAGCTAGTAACGCTTCATATTCCGCCTGGTTGTTTGAGGCCGGGAATCCAAATTTGAGGGAGAGCTCAACTTGGGTTCCTTGGTTGCTTTCTATTATCACACCTGCGCCGCTTCCAGTCTTATTCGAAGAACCGTCCACGTAGAGATTCTATTCTGTGGGGGTTTCCAGGGTATCTGTGAATTCTGCGATGAAGTCGGCCAAGTACTGTGATTTGATGGCTGTCTGAGCTTCACATTGGAGGTCGAACTTGGATACCGACTGCCCATTGTAAAATTCTACCTGCTAGATCTGTTTTCTGCAGTATCCCTTTTATGGGCTGGTCGGTTTAAACTTTAATGGTGTGGGCCTGGAAGTACGGGCGAAGTCGTCGAGATGTTAGTATGAGAGTATATGCAAACTTTTCTATATTTTGGTAGTTCAGCTCGGATCCCTGCAGCGCTTTACTAATGAAGTAGACGAGTTGTTGCCCGCTTTCGTTTTCTCTGACTAGTATTGAGGCTATTGCCCGACTTCCTACCGCGAGGTATAATATGAGTGGTTCTCCTTCTCGTGACTGAGATAGGATAGGTGGCCGTCCCAAGAATTCTTTGAATTCTTGGAAGGCTTGCTCACATTCTGCTGTCCATTCAAACTTCTTTCCTTTACTTAAAGTAGCATAGAAGGGGAGAGATCTTATCGCTGCTCCTGCTAAGAATCTGGATAAGGGTGCCAATCTCCCGTTGAGTTGCTGCACTTCTTTGACACAGGTTGGGCTCTTCATCTTGAGTATAGCTTGACATTTATCCCGATTTGCTTCAATTCCTCTTTGTGTGAGCATAAAACCCAATAATTTGCCTGCTTCTACTGCGAATGTGCATTTTGCAGGATTGAGTCGCATGTCATGCTTCCTTATGGTGTCGAACACCTGGGCTAGGTCGGACAACAATATCTCTTTACTTTGTGTATTTATCAACATGTCGTCTACGTAGACTTCCATAACTTTTCCGATGTGATCTGAAAAGACTTTATTCATCAGCCTTTGATAAGTAGCTCCCGCATTCTTGAGACCGAAAGGCATCACTATGTAGCAATAATTTGCTTTTGGTGTTAAAAACGAGGTCTTTTCTTGATCTGGTGGGTACATGGGAATTTGATTATATCCGGAATATGCGTCCATAAATGAGAGGTATTTATATCCGGATGAGGCGTCCACTAGGGCGTCGATACTTGGGAGTGGATAAGGATCGTTTGGGCAGGCTTTGTTGAGATCTGTATAGTCGGTGCACATTCGCCACTTCCCATTTGATTTTTTCACCAAGACAACGTTAGCTAGCCATAGTGGGTACTTGACTTCTCTTATGAATCCTGCCTCTAGTAGTGCTTGTACCTGTTCTTCCACAGCTCGGGATCGTTCTGGCCCAAGTTTTCTTCGTCTCTGCTGTACCGGCCGAGATCCTGGATAGATCGCCAACTTGTGACATATTAGCTTGGGGTCTATGCCTGGCATATCTGCAGCTTTTCATGCAAAAAGATCGACATTATCTCGTAAGAACTGTACTAGTAATTCTTTTGCGTTTCCTTTCAGGATCGTGCCAATATTAGTTGTTTTGTCCGAGGTGTCTCCGATCTGAACTTTCTCTACTTCTTCTTCGGGCTGTGGACGGAGTTCTTCTCGTCTCTGAACTCCACCAAGCTCAATTGTATGGAACTATTCTCCTCTACCTCTGAGGTTTAGACTTTCGTTATAACAGCGGCGTGTCATCTTTTGATCTGCTTTTATCGTAGCTATCCCTTCTGTAGTTGGGAATTTCATGCATAGATGTGGAGTCGAGACTATTGCGCCGAGGTGATTTAGTGTTGTCCGACCTATTAGGGCATTGTAGGCTGAACTCACGTCGACCACAATGTAGTCTATCTTGAGTGTTCTGGATTGGTTAGACATGTCTTTCTGGCGTACGAGGTGATCGCTCAGTTCGTCTGACATCTTCATCTCTTCGTCTTTTTCTTTGTTCATCATCTCGGGTGGCTAGATATCGATTTAGTTTTCCTTCCCTTACTAATTTTTCTATGATGTTTTTTAAGTCGAAGCACTCGTTGGTGGAATGTCCTCGGACCCGATGATATTCACAGTATTCGTTCCGATTTCCTCCTCCTCTTTTGCCTTTGAGTGGTCGAGTTGGGGGTATCTTTTCTGTGTTACAGACTTCTTTGTAAATATCCACAAGGGACACCCGAAGAGGGGTGTAATTATGATACTTTTTGATTTTTTCACCCATTCGATCTTCCTTCTTCTTGGATTTTTTATCATTATCTCGGTAGGTGAAACCGGATTTTGAGGCTTCTCCAAGTCCGAAATTTTCTTCCATGTTGATGTACTTCTCTGCCCGCTCTTGTACCTCATCTAGGGATGTGGGATATTTCTTTGATATAGATTGGCTGAAAGGTCCTTCTCGTAGGCCGTTGATGAGGCTCATGACGGCAGCCTCTGTTGGTAAGCTTTGTATGTCTAGGCATATTTTGTTGAATCTTTCCATGTAGTTGCGAAGACTTTCCCGATCTCCTTGTTTGATACCTAGTAGACTGGGGGCGTGCTTAGCCTTGTCTTTTTGGATGGAGAATCTGGCTAGGAATTTTTCGGCCAGGTCGTGAAAGTTGGAGATGAAATTTGGAGGTAGGTTGTCGAACCATCTAATTGCTGTCTTCGTGAGAGTCGTTGGAAAAGCTTTGCAGCGAATGGCGTTTGAGGCGTCGGTGAGGTACATTCTGCTTCTGAAGTTGCTGAGGTGATGGTTGGGATCTGTAGTGCCATCATACAAAGTCATATCCGGAAGTTTGAAGTATTTAGGGATTTTAGTCTTCATGATTTCCCTAGTGAATGGATCTTGATCCTTGCGAGAGTTGTCCTCAGGGGTGGTCCGGGTAGCCTTTGCTTTGAGATCGGCTTCAAGTTGTAGGAGTTTATCTTCTAATTCTCGACGTCGCCTTACCTCTCTTTGTAGATCCTTGCCGACTTCTTGCTGGTACTGGCTTTCTTTTTTCGAGTTGCTTTAGGCGATCTTGAAGTGCTTCTATTACTCCCGAATGTGATGAGTTTTTGTCTCGTTAGATTCCGGAGTGTCCTTTGGTGTGGCACCCGTGTTTTTGTGCGGCGTTCTGTTCTCTAGATCTGAGTTGTGGTCGTTATCCTGTTCGTCCGCTATGGTGATGGGATGACTTCCAGGTTCCCCGGCAACGGCACCAATGTTCCGAGGGTTACCTGAAACTGGAGGTCGATCTCGGTCGAGATCTTCTATACTGGTCGGTGTTGATGTGTCCGGCTGGTGAGAGGTGGCCGGAGCTGTCGTGTTCGACTTGTTGGCTGGCTGCACTGCTGATCCTTGGTCACGGGAGGGTGGGGGGTACCTGCAAGAGACTCCGATGCTTAAGTTAGCATGGGTATTAACAGGTTTTTTGTAGAATCAGAGTATAAGTTATACATGGGTGCTCCAGTGTATTTATAGTAGTGTGGGCTGACCTTTCTGATAAGATAAGTTAGTTATCTTATCTTATCTTATCTTATTTTGGGTGAAGTCAGCTTATCTTCAACGGAACCGCCTTTATCTCTATAGGCTTGGATTGCCTTTGGATTTGGGTCGTGTTCCTCTATTTGGGCTCTTTATTGGGCTTTCCTGTTGATTTGGCCGATCTCTTTAAGAATAGATCGGATCGTCGGACTTGAAGAGGTCGGTCGCCATGTCGCTAAATATCCCGGGTCGGGCAGCTCGACCCAGGGTATGAACAAGTATATAACTACAAATTGGAGGATACTCAGATAAAGACGCTCAAATATTTTTTTTAAGAATGCTTATATGTTCCATTATTATTGAATATAGTTATTAAACCGATCAATAATTTATTGCTTAATAAAAGACTATAACAAAATCAGTTTATTATAGCAACAACAGTTGTTTCGGGGGTTACCTGAAACTGGAGGTCGATCTCGGATGAGATCTTCTGTACTGGTCGGAGATGGCATGTCCGGCTGGCTGGTGGCGGCCAGAGCTGTTGTGTCCGTCTTGTTGGACTTGCTGCACTGCTGATCCTTGGTCACCGGAGGGTGGGGGGTACTTGCAAGAGACTCCGATGCTTAAGTTAGCACGGGTATTAAGCAGGTTTTTAGTAGAATCAGAGTATAAGTCATACCTGGGTGCTCCAGTGTATTTATAGTAGTTGTAGAGTGACCTTTTTAGATAAGATAAGTTAGTTATCTTATCTTATCTTATCTTTTGGCGAGGTCAACTTATCTTCAATGGAACCGCCCTTATCTCTATAGGCTTGGACTCCCTTTGGATCTGGGTCGTATTCCTTGAGTTGGGCCTATTTTTCAGGCTTTCCTGTCGATTTGGCCGAGCTCTTTTGGGAAGAGGTCGGATAGTCTGACCTGAAGAGGTCGGTCGCTTTGTCGCCGATCATCCCGGGTCGGATAGCTCGACGCAGGGTATGAACAGTGCCTCTGCTCGAGCTCGGTCTTTCTTTTGGAGGTCGAGTCTTGGTTTTAGGACTTCGATCCTTCTCGGGTGAAGCCGAACTCGAGCATTTTGTCGACTTCCTCTTTTGTAGAACCTTTTTGAATGTAGAACGTTTTCCTCTAAAAGCACGCGCTTTTGTATTAGCGCCTTGTTATGGGGAACGTGCGAGGGTTTAATGCCCCAATTAATTTGGCATTAATTGCCCCGTTTCCCTTAACTTCTTTATTTTTGAACTTTACACTCAGGAAACGGTTTCTCTTCTTCACTCTTTCTTCGTAACTTCTCCCTTTACTTTCTCGCTTTCTGTTTCTGGCTTTGAGTCCATAGCTCCTTCCTACGACGCTTGCTTTGTTTCTGTTTTCGTGGAAGAGAGGTGATTCTGGATTTCGCCTTCCATTTTTCTGCTTTCTTTTGCAGCTTTTCTCCCATTTTCCAAGTTTGATTCTTCTTCCTTCCTTCCTTTACGCCATTTATTTTGAGAAAGTTTTGATTTTGGCTGGAGAAAGTTTGGATCTTTCTGCCTTTGCTTATGCCTGATCGTGGTGTGTTTTGTAGTTTCTTTGCCTCTCTGCATGATTTTTCGCTTTTCCTGTTGCTTGCTGTTTTTAGGGCTTCTGCCTGTTGTTAGTGCTTTTGGTTTCGAAGCTTTGAGTGATAATTTTCTTTGATCCTAAAAAAGGAAGTATCTTTGACGCTTTCTACTTGTCGTGCTTTGATGTTTGGGGATGCATGCTTGTTCTTTACTGATAGACTGTAGGAAGATAGTGGTTTTGATGACTTTCTGTGCTTTTTGCGTTTTGTCTTTCTCCTATGAAAATGCTCGCTGTTTGAGGTCTTCTATTCTTGTTTGAGAGATGCTGGAATGTAAGCGGTAGTTTTTTCCTGAAACGGTGCTTTGTTACTGCCTCCAAAGGATACCCCAGGACTTTGGTTTGAGTCTTGGGGTTTTCCTTTCCTTTTTGTTCTTCTGTATCATATTAGTCGAGTTGTTTCACCCTTTGTCCGAGATGCTTTTTAGTAATCCATTCTTCTTTTCTTATTGTAGGATTAGTTGGTCTCATGTCTTCTCGCAATAATGTTGTAGAGATGTCTTCCCAGGTTCCTGAGGGCATGGCCGATTGGGTGGACTCAATGGTTCTTATGTGTGTCTCTTTGGTTGATTCCGAGTTTTGTGCGCAGCTTAGGTAGTTTCATAGGGTCTGTAGTAGTGCAGGTGATGAAAAGAATTATGAACTTGTCCCTCCCTTTTCTGAAGAGAGAGTTTGTTTCTCTACTCGGGTTGTTAGAGATCGCCCTTATTTCTATGCTTATGACTTCTTCTTTGGTCAGCTGGGTATCACCCTCCCTTTTACTGAATTTGAGACCAACCTGTTATGGTCCTGTAATGTTGCTCCCTCTCAACTTCACCCTAATTCCTGGGGTTTCATGAAAATTTTTCAATTGTTGTGTGATGGTTTCGGTATTCCTACCTCGCAATCTCTCTTCTTCTATCTATTTGTCTTGACGAAGCCTGGAATAGTAAAAAAGAAGGCAGCTTGGGTCTCCTTTCGATCTTCCCAGGGGAAGAAGGTCTTCTCCATGTTTGACGAATCGTTTCGCGATTTTAAAAATTATTTTTTCAAGGTCCGAGCTGTTGAAGGAGCTCGGCCCTTTTTTCTGGATGAAAATGATGAGCCCGCCTTTCCCTTGGAATGGCAAAAAGATGTGAGAGTGTCCAGATACACGTGGGAGATGTTGGATGAAACTGAGCGAGCTTTTGTGACCGTCTTGGAAGAACACTGGGGTCAACCTCCCCATCTTGATACAAAGAAATTTTTAACCAATCATTCTCTTCTTCAAACCGAGCTGGGTACTTTGCGTTCCTGATTTTCCCTTTATTATCCGTTTATATTGCTTGTAAATGCCTTTCTGACTTGCAGCTTAATTTCTTACTGTTGTGTTTTGTTTGCAGAAGCAATGAAGAATAATGAATCCATGAAGGCTTTTAAAAGAGCACAGAAGGCGACTGCTGCTAAAAACATCTCGGCCAAGGCGGCCGGGGAGGGATCTTCCCAAGTGCGTGTGAAGTCATCCATGCCGAGTTCTCCTGGGGCGAGGAAGGTGATCCCCACTCCCCGAGTTCGTCTGGCTGACCCTCGACCAACTTCTACCGCTCCTTCTGGCGCTCCTCCCAATAAGAAATAAAAAATGGCTGAGCCTTTTAACTTTGATGCTCCCGACTTCAATGCGATCGAATTCGTGTATCAGCAAATAGGTCCCTACGGTGCTCTTCCTATGGACGATGTGTCTATCCTTCGCCATCTGGAATTTATGGCCCGAAACAGTGTAAAAATGGCGTATATGGGGGCTGCTTTGTACCGAACTGCTCAGAATATTCCTCTCCATGCCACCAAAGAGTTTATGGAGGAGGCGAAGCAGGAGTTCGACCGGATGAAGGGCCTTAAAGAGGAGCTTGAGGTAAAGGTTGCCAAGTTGGAGAAGGATTTGGAGAACGAGAAGGCGAATTCTCTTGCTTTGGCAGCTTCTGTGCGGCTGGCCGAGGACACGGCACTGATGCATAAGGATAGCTACGTTACGTCTTATCAGGAGGTGATGCATTTGAGGGGGGAGCTGGAGAGTGCCCGGGAAGATTACTCTGAGCTTCAGGGTCATCTCGTTAGCAGTGTGACTGCTGCTTACGAGAACCTGAAGGAACAAGTTCGGGTTATTGCTCCCGAGGCCGACCTTACCCTCTTCAGCCTGGATAACGTTGTCAGGGATGGCAAGATTGTCCCTGATGACGAGGATGATGATGTTGAACCTCCCCCTTTGTCCTCTGCCAAAGTGTCGACTTCTTCAGCTCCTCCAGTTGTAGCCGATCCGGATTGCCAGATTCTGAACCGGGAGGATGGAACTGTGGATGCTGTGCCTATTCAGACTCGCCCTCCTTCTCTCCCTAATGATGCTGCCAAGAAGGCTCCCGATGTTTGCTGATTTCTCTCTGAATATTTGTGTAGCTGGCCCGGCTTGTGGGCTTTTAAACTCTTTATTGTTTTGTTAACTGCTGACACTTTCTAGTCGCTTGCCTAGCAACTTTTATTTTGGAAAACAAAGGTAGCTTTCTAGCTTTTTGAGGTAGATTTTGGTGGCCTCTGAAGCTTTCTAACTTTTGTAGATTATATCATGCTTTTTTGCATTTAACTTGGTATCTCTTCTGGTTTTTGAGAGTGTTGGAATTGCGGCTCGGCCTCTTTGGATTGCTTTGTACTTATTGTTTGTAGCTTGGATCCTTTGAGGTTGTGGCTGTGTGGGTCCAACTTGTTTTTCGGTTTTCTCGCTTTTGCTTGTATCTTTAGCACTTTCATAACCGATTTCTTTACGTTAGTCCTCTTTCCAGTTATTTTTGTAGTCCTCTTTTTTGAATCTTTGCCAGATCTCTTTTTAAGGACTACTTTTATAACTTGGTTTTTGTAGGAGGCCGACTTCTTTACGTCGTTCTCTTCTAAGTTATTTTTGTAATCCTCTTTTTTGGACATTTGTCAGGTCTCTTTCAGGGATTACTTTTATAACTTGTTTTGTAGGAGGACGACTTCTTTACGTCGTCCTCTTCTAAGTTATATTTGTAATCCTCTTTCTTGGACCTTTGTCAGGTCTCTTTCAGGGATTACTTTTATAACTTGTTCATTGTAGGAAACCGACTTCGTTATGTCAGTCTCTTCCAAGTTATTTTGTAATCCTCTTTCTTGGATCTTTATCAAATCTCTTTCAGGGATTACTTCTTTAACTTTTTCATTTTGGGCTGACTTTGTTATGTCGGGCCCTTCTAAGTTAAAGTAATCCTCTTTAATAGGGTTGGCCAGACTTCTTTTCAAGGTTTACTTGTAACTTGGGTTGACTTGGTCCGACTTCTTTACGTCGGCCAGTCTTTAAGTTATTATTTAGCAATCCATAAGACCTCGTCAGGTTCTTTTTCGGATCACTTTCGATAACTTCTTACATTATTCTGTGTTCATCTTTGCCGATTTGTAGAAGGTGGTTGCTATCTTTAGATCGTCTTTTAGGTGAATCGCATTTTCACCTTCATCGGATGATTGTCTTTATCGTGATCGTGCAGTGAAGTTGCTTTTCACTTTATGCCGATCTGTTGCTTTATAATCGGACGATGAATGCTTCAGATTAATGCGTCTTGAAAACTTGTAGAATATCTAAAATATATTTTATTAAAGGAAAGTGAAAATATATACATGTGGGAATTTTTCATCCCTTTAAGTCGGATAGTGTCTGAGTCTCAACTTGGTGCCTCATTAAAAAACCTTTTCAGGAAAAAGAGTGCATTCGGTAGTGAGATCTTTACTTTTTTTTAACTGTAGTACCTTCTTAGGTTGCAGGCGTGCCATGATCTGGGAAGCTCTCGTCCATCGAGTTCGGACAGTCTGTAGTAGCCTTTCCCAAGTACTTCCATGACTCGGTAGGGTCCTTTCCAGTTTGCTGCCAACTTTCCTTCTCCTGGTCGAGTTGTTCCAATATTATTTCGGATTAGGATGAGATCAATTTCTGTGAAACTTCTCGGCACTACCCTTTGATTATATCTGGAAGCCATTCGACGCTTTAGTGCTTCTTCCCTGATCCGAGCTCTTTTTGGATTTCAGGTAGTAGGTCGAGCTCTTCTCTTTGAAGTTGGGAATTTGCTCCCTTATTGTAATGAACCACTCTAGGCGATCCTTCCTCAATCTCTACTGGAATCATTGCCTCTATTCCGTATGCTAACCGAAAGGGGGATTCCTTTGTGGTTGAGTGTGGCGTCGTTCGATACGCCCATAGAAATTATGGAAGCTCTTCTGCCCAAGCTCCCTTTGCGTCTTGTAATCTCCGTTTTAACCCGGTCAATATGACTTTGTTGGCAGCTTCAGCCTGTCCATTGGCTTGCGGATGTTCCACGGAGGTGTACTGGTGCTTTATGTTTAAGTCGGCTACTAACTTTCTGAAGCCTGCATATGTGAATTGAGTGCCATTGTCTGTGGTGATGGAGTGTGGAACCCCGAACCTTGTGACAATGTTTCTATATAGGAATTTTCGGCTTCTTTGAGCAGTGGCATTGGCTAGGGGCTCTGCCTCGATCCACATTGTTAAATAGTCTACCCCTACTATGAGGAATTTAACTTGTCCTGATCCCTGGGGGAAAGGTCCGAGAAGATCAAGTCCCCATTTTGCAAACAGCCAGGGCGAAGTTATACTGATGAGCTCTTCTGGCGGGGCGATGTGAAAGTTGGCATGTTTCTGACATGGTGGGCATGTCTTTACAAATTCTGTAGCTTTTTTTTTTGTAGAGTTGGCCAATAAAATCCCGCCCGAAGTACTTTTTTGGCGAGAGCTCGTGCTCCGAGATGATTGCCGCAAATGCCACCGTGTACTTCTTCTAGCACTTCCTTTGTGTTGTTGGTCGGCACACATTTTAGTAATGGTATTGAGATCCCTCTTTTGTACAGGATGTTGTTTATGATAGTGTAGTACTGTGCCTCCCTTTTTAACTTCTTTGCCTCCTTTTCTTCTGTGGGGAGTGTTTCTATTTTGAGGTAGTTAATTATGGAGGTCATCCATCCTTGGTCCTGACTTGTTACGGCTAGGACTTTTCCTCTTCCAAGATTGACGGGTTCTGTAGCATTTCCTGGATGAGGCTTCTATTGTTGCCTCCTGGTTTGGTGCTGGCTAGTTTCGAGAGTGCGTCAGCTCGGGTATTTTGTTCGCGGGGTATGTGGCGGATCTTATATTCCCCGAGTTGTCCGAGCTGTTCTTTGGTTTTATCCAAATACTTTTTCATGGTGGGATCTTTGTCTTGGTAGCTCCCTGTTATCTGTGAGGTGATTACTTGTGAATCGCTGTAAATGTTGAGTTTTTGAGCTCTAACCTCTTTAGCCATCTTCAAACCAGCTAATAATGCTTCATATTCCGCCTGATTGTTTGAGGCCGAGAACCCGAATTTAAGGGAGAGCTCAACTTGGGTTCCTTGGTTGCTTTCTATTATCACACCTACGCCGCTTCCAGTCTTATTTGAAGAACCGTCCACATAGAGATTCCATTCTGTGGGGATTTTCGGGGCATCTGTGAATTCTGCGATGAAGTCGGCCAGATACTGTGATTTGATGGCCGTCCGAGCTTCATATTGGAGGTCGAACTCAGATAACTCGACTGCCCATTGTAAAATTCTGCCTACTAAATCTGTTTTCTGCAATATTCCTTTTATGGGCTGGTTAGTTCGGACCTTAATTGTGTGAGCCTGGAAGTACGGGCGAAGTCGTCGAGATGTTAGAACGAGAGTATAGGCAAACTTTTCAAATTTTCTGGTAGTTCAACTCGGATCCCTGTAGCACTTTACTAATGAAGTAGACGGGTTGTTGCCCACTTTCGTCTTCTCTGACTAGTGCTGAGGCTATTGCTCGGCTTTCTACTGCGAGATATAATATGAGTGGTTCTCCTTTTCGTGGCGGAGATAGGATAGGTGGCCGTCCTAAGAAATCCTTGAAGTCTTGGAAGGCTTGTTCACATTCTGTTGTCCATTCGAACTGCTTTCCGTTTCTTAAAGTAGCATAGAAGGGGAGAGATCTTATCGCTGATCCTGCTAAGAACCTGGATAGGGCGGCCAATCTCCCGTTGAGTTGCTGTACTTCTTTGACACAGGTTGGGCTTTTCATGTTGAGTATGGCTTGACATTTATCCGGATTTGCTTCAATTCCTCTTTGTGTGAGCATGAAACCTAAAAATTTGCCCGCTTCTACTGTAAAGGTGCATTTTGCGGGATTGAGTCGCATGTCATGCTTCCTTATAGTATCAAACACTTGAGCCAGGTCGGATAACAATGTCTCTTCACTTTGTGTCTTTATCAACATGTCGTCCACATAGACTTCCATGATTTTCCCGATGTGATCTGAGAAGACTTTATTCATTAGCCTTTGATAAGTAGCTCCCGCATTCTTGAGACCGAAAGGCATCACAATGTAGCAGTAGTTTGCTTTCGGCGTTAAAAACGAGGTCTTTTCTTGATCTGGTGGATACATGGGGATTTGGTTGTATCCCGAATATGCGTCCATAAACGAGAGGTATCTATATCCGGAGGAAGCATCGACTAGAGCGTCGATACTTAGGAGTGGGTAAGGATCTTTTGGGCAGGCTTTGTTGAGATCAGTGTAATCGGTGCACATTCGCCACTTCCCATTTGATTTTCTCACCAAGACGACGTTGGCTAGCCATAGTGGGTACTTGACCTTTCTTATGAATCCTGCCTCCAGTAATGCTTGTACCTGTTCTTCCACAGCCTGGGATCGCTCTGGCCCAAGTTTTCTTCGTCTTTGTTATACCGGCTGAGATCCTGGATAGACCGCCAACTTGTGGCGCATTAGCTTGGGGTCTATGCCTGGCATGTCTGCGGCTTTCCATGCGAAGAGATCGACATTATCTCGTAAGAATTGTACCAGTAATTCTTTTGAGTCTCCTCTCAGGATCGTGCCGATATTAGTCGTTTTATCCGAGGTGTCTCCGATTTGAACCTTCTCTATCTCACCTTCTGGCTGCGGACGGAGCTCTTCTGGTCTCTGAACTCCGCCAAGCTCAATTGTATGGAATTCTTCTCTACCTCTGAGGTTTAGACTTTCGTTATAACAGCGGCGTGCCATCTTTTGATCTGCTTTTATTGTGGCTATCCCCTCTGTAGTTGGGAATTTTATGCATAGATGTGGAGTCGAGACTATTGCCCCGAGTTGATTTAGTGTGGTCTGACCTATTAGAGCATTGTAGGCTGAACTCACGTCGACCACAATGTAGTCTATTTTGAGTGTTCTGGATTGGTTCCCTTTTCCAAAGGTTGTATGTAGTGATATGTATCCTAATGGTTGTACCGGGGTATCTCCCAGTCCGAACAGACTGTTCGGGTATCCCTTAAGCTCCTTGTCTTCTAGGCCGAGCTTGTCGAAGGCAGTTTTGAATAAGATGTCGGCGGAGCTCCCTTGGTCTATTAATGTACAGTACAGATTGGCGTTTGCCAGTATGATGGTGATGACCATGGGGTCGTCGTGTCCCGAGATGATACCGGATGGGTCCTCTTTAGTGAATGTGATTGCAGGGATGTCGTGTGTTTCTTCCTTTCCCTCGACATGATATACTTCTTTGAGATATCTTTTGCGGGATGACTTGGAGATTCCTCCCCCTGCGAATCCGCCGTGTATCATGTGGACGTGTCTTTCCGGTGTACGAGGTGATCGCGTGGTTCGTCCGATATCTTTGTCCCTTCGTCTCTTTATTTGGTCGTCATCTCGGGTAGCTAGAAACCGATCTAGTTTTCCTTCCCTCACCAATTTTTCTATGATGTTTTTTAGATCGAAGCACTCGTTGGTGGAGTGCCCTCGCACTCGATGATATTCGTAATATTCATTCTGGTTTCCTCCTCCTCTTTTGCCTTTGAGTGGTCGAGCTGGGGGTATTTTCTCCGTATGGCAGACTTCTTTATATACGTCGACTAGGGATGCCCTGAGAGGGGTGTAATTGTGGTATTTTTTTATTTTCTCTCCTTGTCGATCTTCTTTCCTTTTGGATTCCTTGTCTTTATCTCGGTAGGGACCCCGGATTTTGAGGTTTCTCCTAACCGAGCGTTTTCTTCCATGTTGATGTATTTTTCTGCTCGTTCCTGCACTTCGTCTAAGGAGGTAGGGTACTTCTTTGATATGGATTGGCTAAAAGGTCCTTCTCGTAGGCCATTGATGAGACCCATGATGGCGGCCTGTGTTGGCAAGCTTTGTATGTCCATGCATGTTTTGTTGAATCTTTCCATGTAGTTACGGAGGCTCTCCCGATCTCCTTGCTTGATCCCTAGTAAACTGGGGGCGTGTTTGGTCTTATCTTTTTGGATGGAGAATCTGGCTACGAATTTTTTGGCCAGGTCGTCAAAGTTTGAGATGGACTTTGGAGGTAGGTTGTCGAAGCATCTGATTGCTGTCTTCGTGAGAGTTGTTGGAAAATCTTTGCAACGAACAGCGTCTGAGGCGTCGGTGAGGTACATTCTGCTTCTGAAATTGCTGAGATGATGGTTGGGATCTGTGGTACCATCATACAAAATCATATCCGGGAGTTTGAAGTCTTTGGGAATTTTGGTTTTCATGATTTTCCTAGTGAATGGATCTTGCTCTTTGTGTGAACTTTCCTCGGGAGTGGTCCGAGGGGTTTTTTATTTGAGATCGGCTTCTAATTGTAGGAGTTTATCTTCCAATTCTCGTCGCCGTCGTACCTCTCTTTGTAGATCCTTTCCGACCTCTCGTTGTTGTTGGGTTTCTTTTTCAAGTTGCTTTAAGCGGTCTTAAAATGCTTCTATTACCCCCAGATTTGGTGAGTTTTTGTCCCCATTGGATTCCGGAGTATCCTTTAACGTAGTGTCCGCGTTCTTGTGCAGTGTTCTGTTTTCCAGATCTGAATCGTGGTCGTTGTTATGGCCGTCCGCCATGGTGTTGGGATGACTTCCAGGGTCCCCGGCAACGACGCCAATGTTCCGGGGGTTACCTGAAACTGGAGGTCGATCTCGGATGAGATCTTCTGTACTGGTCGGAGATGGCGTGTCCGGCTGGCTGGTGGTGGCCGGAGCTGTTGTGTCCGTCTTGTTGGACTTGCTGCACTGCTGATCCTTGGTCACCGGAGGGTGGGGGGTACCTGCAAGAGACTCCGATGCTTAAGTTAGCACGGGTATTAAGCAGGTTTTTAGTAGAATCAGAGTATGAGTCATACCTGGGTGCTCCAGTGTATTTATAGTAGTTGTAGAGTGACCTTTTTAGATAAGATAAGTTAGTTATCTTATCTTATCTTATCTTTTGGCGAGGTCAGCTTATCTTCAATGGAACCGCCCTTATTTCTATAGGCTTGGACTGCCTTTGGATCTGGGTCGTATTCCTTGAGTTGGGCCCATTTTTCGGGCTTTTCTGTCGATTTAGCTGAGCTCTTTTGGGAAGAGGTCGGATAGTCTGACCTGAAGAGGTTGGTCGCTTTGTCGCCGATCATCCCGGGTCGGATAGCTCGATCCAGGGTATAAACAACAGTAAACCTAATTGTTCATATTATAGATATCAAATCCAGTTCAACCTGGCCGATTTATATAACCTGGACCGGGTCATGCTTATTTTTTTTTTCTTTACTTTCAAAAACTATGTCATTCATCAAAATCCTAACCTTCACCGTCTCCTCCCTCAACATCACTTTTCACTGAAGCTCGAACTCTCTCATTTTTCTCACTGTGGCTTACTGACTTTTGCATCCAAGCTTTCTCCTTCTCTTGGCTCCGATTCCTCTCATCGTCTTCGGTGTTGCACTCGAGCTTATGGTCACTTTGTGTGTCGTCAGCCGTCACCGTCTTGCACTCAATCGCGCTCGCGCACCTTTCTTGCCCTCGTCGTTGCCGACGGCAGAAGCAGCAGGTCCCGACATTGGTCGTCATCGTCGCTTCCTTCCTTGTCAACGTCTTGCACTCAATCTCACGCCTTTGTTTAGGACTTGAGTATCTTTATTAAAGATTTGATTAATTTGATTTTGGATATTAAAGCTTGTTTTTGAAAGATTGAGTTGAAGTTGATTAAATATTAAAAATAGAATAATAACTCAAATAATAAAAATTAATTAGTAACAATGCTTGAAACCTCTTGGTGGATGGATTAGTACTTAAACAACTTACTTGCTTACCTAATGCGTGAAAATTTAATAACTTAAAGACAATTAAAGATAACAAGCTAAGAATACTTATGTTGAGAAATTGTTGGACATTAGAAAGGTTGAGAAGGGTTTGAGAGATGTTTGGTTTGGATAGAATCCTTGAAGGGTGACAAAATCTGAATTTTAAAGAAAGGTTCTATCGAAATTTTTATAAGAGTTTGAGTGAATTTGAATAATAAGAATAATGGAAACCAGTGCTATCTTCATAAAGACTTTGTTTTGATGTTAAACTTGATGACTTCAGCTAAAGAATTATGTTTTTCGGAGTTTTAGTGAAATCTAAAGTAATAAAAGTGGATTGAAGAACTAACTTGTTTTGGTTTGATTAGTTATGAAAAGAATTATGTTTTGGGGCACTTTAGTGAAATTTAAAGTAATAAAAATGATTATTTAAAAATAAAATTTGTTGAGTCTTTTAGAAAAAGTCTTAAACTTAAAAATAAAGTTGAAAACTAGTTTTGGGAGCTTGGTTAAATAAAATGAGTTTTATTTGATTAATTCTTATTAAAAAATGTTATCTTAGGGCTCTTTAGCGAATTTAAAGAAATTAAGGTGATTGTTTTAAGAATAAACGATTATGATGTTGTAATTAAGATTTTGATTAAAAGATGGGGTGATTTTGAGTCTCTTTGGAGGAGTTTTGAACTTAAAACAGAAATGAAGTTAGGTTGATAACTTAGTTAAAGAAAAATAAATTTTTTTATGGTTTTGCTAACTTGTGAAATCGATTTGTAATTCAACTTATTTGATTTTGATGGACAACAAAAAGAGTAAATAAGTGATTAATATTAACTTGACAGGAGGTTTGATTAATTAGTTAAAGATTTAAAAAAATAAATTATTTTATCAAACAACGGGTTCGGTTTTAGGAAGTGTGAATATGAGATAGTGTTAATGGAACTAAATAATAAAGTTGAAAGGAAAAGAGATAATTGTAGAATATGTTATTAAGTTGTGATTTTCAAGGATCGTGAGATAAGAGCTAAGGAACTTTAATTATACTCTAAATTGAAATTGAGGATTGTGAAATTTTAGCTTGTTAGTCTATAAAGTGACCAATAAAGAAAGATATAACGAGGTTGAATTTTAAGAAGATTGATATTGATTATTGATGATGTGTTTGAGTTAGCTTGAGGTTGATCCTAAATGATTATGTATATGAGTAAGTTTTTTTGCAACTTTGACATCGAGTATAGGGTATTGTGTTAGACGCCTCATACTCGCAAGCTGTATGTAACGGCCTAAGCCTGACCCGATGGATATTAAAGTGTGCAGAGTAGAAATTGATATTGAATTATTGATGAATATGTTGAGAATTATGTTTGCTATGAGATCATTGATGAGAAGTGAGATTAATATGAAACTCATGATGAGAATTATGATTAAGTCGAGTGATATATAAGATTATGATTGTCGATGAAGGATTGATATTGTGGGGATGGTGGTTTGTCCCGCTCATGGTGAGGGCGGTGGCATAATCCCGCTCGCGTTATTGATGTGACACCAGCACCTGGTAGATGCAAGGATGGTGATTTTATCCCGCTTCAATGTTGCGGTGTAGATGTGGGGATGGTGATTTTGTCCCTTCCACATTCTTTCTATTCGTAAGTGTGGTCGGGCACGCAATCCTCGAATTAGCTAGCCTCCAAGAGATGGTAGACAGGCACTCTCCTGTGAGACTATTTTATATATACATCATACATGCATGAGATTATTACCTCTTGGGGATGCGCAACAGAAAGACGATATCCGAGTTAGCTACTAGATGTTTGGGTCTGGCAGTATAATCGACATGTGAGCTCACGACCAGTAGGACAGGCATGCATCATATGCATTTGTTTGATTTGTTTAGATATGCATTTTATTGTGTGGATTTGGATCCTCTAAAGTTTGAATTTTACTTTAGAGAGTAAAGTGTGATCTCTCACCATTGATTTCATAGGTGGGACCAAGAATAAATATGAAAGAGAAACTATTCAAGGGTAGAAGATCATACTTTACTCTTTAAAGTGAAATTCAAACTTTAAAGGATCCAAATCCTTGTTGTGTGATGTTTATGTGATTTATCTGATTATGTGCTATGTGATACATGCTTTATATTTATTTGTTTCTGTGTGATTGAATTGTTTGTTTTGATTGTGTTTGCTGATGTATGAAAGTGATGGAGGTTGAGGCAGATTGGACTTGATACTGTCTTGAGACTCTGGTTTATGTGTCAAATGGATAGAAAT
Organism: Arachis ipaensis; assembly: GCF_000816755.2. Taxonomy (NCBI): domain Eukaryota; kingdom Viridiplantae; phylum Streptophyta; class Magnoliopsida; order Fabales; family Fabaceae; genus Arachis; species Arachis ipaensis. Next base: position 14,831,854 of record NC_029785.2, read on the forward strand.
GAGTGATGGAAGTTTGTTGAAATAGAAAGCCCTTAGGCATGTCTTTGGTTCTTACGAAAAAATTTTAAAGAATTATTTTGGGTTTCCTAAAACATATATATACTAAGAAAAGATTAAAGATCTGTTGTGATTTGATTTCTTCCAAAATATATAATGACTATGAATTACCTAAAAATTCAATTGTATATAAGTTAGTAAAAATGTTTTTTTTTTTTTGAAAATAAAGAAATAAAAACAGTAAGTTTTGACAAAGATAAATTTTTCTGAGATGTGAGTTGACTAGGTGTATGTATTTTTATTACTTTTACGACATTTTCTTCTTCTACGAAGAACCATATAGTTAGGTTCTTACTCCCTACAGCCCTATATGTTTCAGGAAATGGATGAGGAAGTCTATAAAGAGATTACTAAGCTCTCGGATGTACATTGTTATTTGTAGATTTTGAATTTGTTTATGTAGCTATT
>NC_029785.2:14832961-14841864 GCF_000816755.2 Arachis ipaensis
GGTTCTATGCGGGTTGTTGTACGGCGGGGCGGGGTCGGGTAGAGCAAAAACCTGCCCCTACCCGCTCCGTTGCCACCCCTATATAAAATGAAAAATATATTTTTGATTTTTCTAATAAAAGTCGATAAAGTTTTTAAGTAAAGACTCCTACTTATTAATATATTTATAGAAGTTGTCGTAATATTCTCGTTATTAAAATGGTGCAGCCAAAAGTGTAACATTTTAGTAGTAAGAGTGTTAAACTACGTACCAAAAACAAAAGAGCAAAAGCTACTTGATTGTTTATTATTACAATATTCAACGTAACCAACATTAAAAGAAAGGGTATATATGTAGGACCTAGATATAGAGAAAAAAGGGCATGTAGAGCAGTCGCAAAAGTTGGCACTAGAATTTAGTGCTACATTACACATTATTGAAAAATTTTCACGTGTGACAATCGCTTTACTGATACATTGGTATGACAAGTACTGTTAGATAGCCAATTAAAAAGTTGTCGTGTATAATATTGTATAAAGATAAAACAGACCATGAAAGGACACTCAATGGACGGCTAAAGGTAATCCTTAAAGAAAGCTTATTTGATGAGGTAGCTAAATTAGAATTAGATGGTGGTGGCTCTTGGCTAATGGGCTTTATTGGTATGGCCCTTTTTTTTGGACTAACTCACTTCCTTTAATTAATGGTTGAGAATTTTTAGCCCAAACTGTATGATGGTTTTGAAAAAAAAAACATGTGAAATAAAAAAATTATAACTAATCAGATTTGTAATTAACCAAAAAAAAAAAGTAATCAGATTTGTACTATATTGGGTATAAGATATTTTCCACCTTTATGGAAGATTGGAAGTTTAGGAAAGTGTGAGGAAGAAGAAGGTGTAATTTTGGTGCCCCTGGGATATTCGTTAAAGGAACGCAATGTTGAGAAGTGTAATGCTTTGCTGAGTTCTGGCATCTTCCTAAGGAAAAGAGCCAATTTGAAGATATTCCAGCAGCTGACTCCTTTCCTCGGTGACCTTCTCTCCAGTGGCTCGCTCCTTGCGTTGCCGTCTCCCTCCGCTATTGAAGCAGTAAGGTTCGCATCTGGTAAGGCCTTGGATTCATTCAAGGAGTGCCGTAGGCTTATGTGCATCGGGATTGGGGAGGTAAGTTCCATTAGGAGGGAGTGTAGTTGCTGTTAGTGTTTTCTTTTTAAATCGTATTTGTCTTTTGGGTGTGATTCCGGGTCGGGTCGGTCTTCGGCGACCCTGCCGAATGCCTCAATAAAAAAAAAACTGTGTTTTCCAAAGAATATGATTGTTGGAGCAATAGTAGATGAGCTTACAAAGAGGAGGGAGGGGGTTTACCGACGTGGTGGCTTTTGGGGTTTTCCATTTCTGTGTTTGTGTCCTTTGAATGGGTTCATCGAGTGGATGTAGTCAGGTATTGAACGGTTCCTGGCGTGGCGGGTGCAGTACTGGGCAGACGAAGTTGGTGGGATAAATACTCAGTGCCACTAAGTGCGTTGCATTTAAAGCAATAGGTGAGTTTCACTCTAAAATCTGTAAAGTAAATGTTGTTAGCCTGGTGAAATGAGAGAAAAAGTGAACGACACATTAAGTATACCCAATTGTGCTAATTGTTATAATGATTCCAATTTATTCAGAGAGGATGGGGTCCTGTAGCGGTGTTGTAGAGGGAACGTGCCAGTGGAATGTGAGGAGCAGGGATGATTGGGTTCAACGCAGCGGTGTAGGTTTAGATGAGCAGGTACGTTCTTATTAGTATTTGAAAATATGCTTTAATATCTGAATGTGACATGGTTGGTGATATATGCTGTGGTTTAAATGTTAGCCTTGAAGGAAAAAATGGGTCAACAACTTTGTAGTCAGATTTATGGGAGTGTTCACGGGAGGAAAATTAGTAAAAATATCCCTTTCAATATAATGTGTTGTTATAGTTATCAATTTAGATGGTAATATTAGTTATGATGATGCAGCAAATGTGTGAGATGCATTTGTTAAAAATTTTATGTGTATAGTAAATCAAGGTTGGGAGCAGTGTTAATGAATCGAATCAGTTGTTATTGGCAGGTTTAACATTAAATTTTGACGTGTTTGTAACATTTGGTGAATGTGGTTAGTCTTTTCAGGTGTTGTAAACCATACGAGTGCAATGAATTTAATCTTTTGTGATATGCGTTATTTTTTATTTGGCTTGAATAAAGGGTATTCATGGTTCAGTTTTTTATAAACGGAACTGAAACTGCATAAACCATGTTGAATGGTTTAAAAACTGAACTAAACTGCTTTTTCACATAGGAATTGGTTTTAAATCAGTTTATCATGTAGTGCATAGTTTAAACCTGTTCATGAAAATAAAACCTATCTTAACTTATTAAAGTAGTATAAACTGGTTTATATGCTACACCTAATTTTTAACATACCCGAAATTAATTTTAACCTTTTTCCCATTTTTCGTCCACCTCTCTGTCGCCCATTTTGTCGTTGTCCACCTCTGTCCCCCCTCAACCCCTCTTTTGACCTCTCTTCTTTGTCTCTCTATCATCATTTATGTTTTCTTTAATACAAGTTAAATAAGTTCTATTAGTGTAATAATTCGATAATAGATTTTAACTCCATAATTTTAAATGTTGCTAGCTAGTTAGTAATAAAAAAATAATAAATTTAGTTACCGACAAGTATGTCTCAATGTATATGAACTAAGATAAACAAAAATTGAAAGTCAGTCTAAATTTTTATTTTTAAATCTTTTGATGAAGCATATTATATATAAAGAGTCGGTATTTTAGAAAGATTTAATGAGTATTCATTAATTACAAAGATTCAATGAGTACTCATTAATTAAATCTTTTAACTAGTATTCGTTAATGAGTACTCATAAATAAAAAAGATTTACTGTAATTTTCTTTTATTCTTTAGCAGTTTACATATATTGAGGAACCTAATAGGTAATTTTCTTTTAACATAATGTGTTGTCATAGTTGTTAATTTAGAAGGTAATATTAGTTCCTAATGATGCAGCAGCTGTGTGAGATGCATTTATTGAAAATTATATTGAAAATTTTATGTGTAAAGTAAATCAGGGTTGGGAGCAGTGTTGTTAATGAATTGAAGCAGCTGTTATTGGCGGGTTTAACATTAAATTTTGGCTTCAAGTGTTTCTAACGTTTGGTGAATTTGTTTAGTCTTTTTTGGTGTTGTGAACCATAGCAATGCAATGAATTTAATCTTTTGTGATTTGCGTTGTTTTTTATTTGGCCTAAATAAGGGGTGTTCATAGTTCTGTTTTTTCATAAACTGATGCACATACCATGTTAAATGGTTTAGAAATTGAACTAAACTGCTTGTTGACATAGAAATTAGTTTTAAATTAGTTTATCATGTAGTGTAACAGTTTAAACTAGTTCATAAAACTAAAACCATTAAAGTAGTCTAAAGTGGTTTATTTATTACAACTAATTTTTAACATACCCAAAATTAATTCTAGGCTTTCTCCCATTTCTGGCCCACCTGTCTGTCGCCCCCTTTCTCTCTCTCCACCTTTCTCTTGACCTCTCTTCTTTGTCTTTTCTATCATCATTTATGTTTTTTTGAATATAAGTTAAATAAATTTTTTTAGTCGAATAATTCGATAATAGATTTTAACTCCACACTTTTAAATGTTGCTAGGTAATTAATAATAAAAAAATAATAAAGTGTATTCATTAGTATTAAAGATTCAATGAGTACTCATTAATTAAATCTTTTAACTAATATCGTTAATGAGTACCCATAAATTAAAAAGATTGATTGGAATTTTCTTTTATCCTTTAGTAGTTTACGTATATTGAGGAATACTAAAACCGGGGAGGTCATTAAAGGCCTGCAAGATCTAGGAACAAATTAGCTTAAATCAAATGTTAGAGGTGTTATATCAAAAAGTTGGTAACACAACTGGAACACATGGAGAAATGTTGAGAGTTATATGTGTACACCTTATCAGTTGACCGTTGATCGGGACAGCGGTGCGTAGTGTTCCCGCCAAGGCTCAGCTTAGGTGTGCCAGCTTTCCAATGCATCATAGACCCAGTTTGCAGTCCCATCTGCCGCCCGCCAACAACTGGAGGTGGGGTAGATAGGTTCTCGTCGATGACAACATCATCATCGTAACCAGGGGAGTTGGGGATTATGACATCGCACATATACTCGGAATTGCTTTCTATAATACCCTTCCCTTTATTGGCTGCATTGATTAGGTGGGTGTAAGTGTGGATCTTCTGATCCGTTTGACATCTTGTGGTGGTAGTGGTTCCTGTGTCTAGGCCGGGATGTCGTAACCCAACACTGTGATAGTTTCTCGCAGATGTTGTCACGGTGGTAGTTCCTGTAGTAACAATCAAGGGGGTCACACCGCTTGAGTTTCGGACCTTGAGCAAACACTGAAGTTCAACCAGGTTTGCTTCCAGAGTAATTGATCTAGCATCAATCCTCTGCATACAAAAAGAAAAAACTAAAACTTTTCACAATGGGTTCCACCAATTATTAAAGCTACAAGGCCACAAAACAAGACATATTTAATTGAGATTGAGCATCTTCGCGGACGACAGACATACTTGATGAAGACTTTCATCGGTTGTATTTGATAAAAAAATTTGGTTATGCTTAAGAGGGGCCCTTCAAGGTCAGACTCCCACATCATGTACACTACATGTGTCGGATCCCAGTGTTGACCAAAATATATGCTAACATTTATAACTTTTGTGCCACCCCTATGTACACTTCATACAGAATCACCGTTTATATTTTGTTTCACCAAAACCCCCTCGACTTTACTAAAACAAGTGATGAAATAATGGTGTCAGGCACGAACCTCAACTGCATCCAGGATGTTTCAGAGAACGTCGGAGATGATGTCGGCTCAGCCCTGTTGATCCTCAGTTATCGTCGTAACTCCCTCAAGTGGCTGCTGTGTTAAACCAATCACACACAAAAGGTCTTAGGTCCATTATCCAAACAACATCTTCTACAAAAATAACAAATCCACACGGGTTTCCAAGGGTTTCAGATACTCACTGCGTCGACTGGCAACTCTGGGTTGACGTTGATATTTCTAACGTCGATGGCTGATTGTGCCTTGGTAGGGCACTGAGTCGAGAGAACCCACCTACAGAGAACAAAGAGAAGGTTACTTCAAAGTTAACAATCGCATCTAACTGGGAGTGGAAGTGCAAAATAAGAATCCCTATTTCGTTAAAGAACGTACCCATTTCCTTCTTCCGATAGTTGAGAATTATTTGGCACAACTTGTTCATCCCCCATGGCTAACGACATAGTTAGGAACACAGCAGCGGAGGTTTGGAAATATGGAGTGAGGAGAAGATATGGAGTTGGATGAACGTGGAGGTGCAATGAGGGATCCCTATATAAGCAAGTTTGCCTTTGTGCACCTTAGCTTTTTCTTCTCTAGACAAGACGTGTACGGCGGAGTATGGCCCACAAAAAGGGCGTGATAACTGTGATCCGATGTGTACCCGCTTTAGGTTGCTCCATGCCCACTAGACCCGGAAAATGTTAATTCCTCCACCCTTCCCTAGTTTGAATGTTCTGTTTCAAAAGCCACAAATGAGTTTATTGTGGTCAGGGCAAGCCATACATCGATTCAATAGATACCATCAAACCCTTTACTTGGAAAACTTTGGCTATTTGTGAAAGTTAAAAATTTTAAAAAATTTAAATTTTAAAAATCATATGCTTAATAAAAATATATTTTGTCATTCTAAAGTATTTAAAATATATTTCTAAAACAAATCAACCAAACATATTTTTAGTATTTTCTATATCTGAAAATCTATCTTTTTTTTTTAAAAAAATTGTTGAAATTTTTATACTGTGAAAACTGAAAAGTTAAACATAAAATTTGTTTTTGTTAAAATAAATAAAGAAATCAAAAAGGAAAAAAAAAACAATTCGCAACTGAATGCTTTCAAAACTTCCATTCCACACGTGCTTCCCATTGCTACCTCCAATCAAACAAACCGTCGTTATCTCACCTGCAATGGAAGAGTGGGATTTACATTCCCGCCCATGACGATTTCCCGTACATTGAACAATGGTTTGCTTGTACACCACATGACGAAAATATTCTTTATATTTGTAATCATTATCCTATTCTAGAAGGCCACATTACGCTATTTCTGCAGAAGATGAAATTTGCACAAGATTTGTTACCTATCCCCTACAATAGGGAGATTGCTTTCGATATTAAGCCAGTCATCAATGGTAAAATTCGGCGCTACATCTGCGTTGATGTATCTACACACAACCCGGGCTAGGAGGCCCGAATGGAATAATACCGAAACACAAGTTTCGTTTGATCCCATCCATGACACATGAATGGCCACAATCTAACTATAAAATCTAACGGTGGAAGACACTTTCAGACATTTCCGATTCTTTTATCCTCACTCCTGATGCCATGTGTTGGAACAAAGGGCTTGTACACACCATAGTTAAGGTTGATTGGTCCGTCAAAAAAACTAAGAGAAAGAAGATGATGGCAAGATACAATAAATACAAAATTATATGTTTCAGAAAAACATAAAATAACATATCAGTGGACAAAAGATAAAATTAACGGTTAGTGAAATTTACACACATAATCCTTTTTTATCTAAAAGTATAAATATTACATCTATGCGTATCTAGATTTAATTTCAATAATTTAAAATTTATCTATAACAATATATAATGGCAATACATGGATTTGGTGTCCAAGATTTTTCTCCAGTATTACCCTTTCATTAACTTCTCCACTACTTGGCCACCTTGACATAACTTTTACCCATTATCTTTTACCTCTCATCCGTTTCTCTCTTCTCTTCTCATCTCATCTCTTATTAGTATTATTGAATACATATAATTTTTTTTATTTAATTTACTTTTAATTCAATTTATCTTTTTTTTAAAGATATCACAAAAAGAAATAGACACATATCCGTAGCTATGATTTATATAAGAAATTACTTTATTTTTGGTAGAATTTAAAAATACATTAATCTCATGTCAATAATATATTTATTTTTTAAACATTCAAATACTCAAAATAACAGTAAAATTGGTCCAAATTCAAGTAATAGATGGAACAGTAATAACATTAGTGGGTATAAATTATCATTTTTTAAAAGCTTTATTTCATAATTAGTAAACTTTTAATTAGTAAACATACATTGAAAGCTTTATTTCATAATTAGAATTTACAATTATTTTTTTACTCTTTTTTCTTCTTCCTTAATTACTTCTTGACTATCCTAATGTTTATACTTATCTTCACATAATATTTTATGTACATGTTGATTCACATAAGATTTTTTAATTTTTTATAAGTTATTTTTAAAATGTTATTCACTTTTAAGTGTAACTAAAATTAATAATTTAATATAAATTGATAAATTATTTTACTTTATTAATTAAAATTATTATGTGATCGTTATTATTTTTCTTTTCAACTAAATATAATAATACATGTTGGATTCTGACCTCCCTGCACTCGAAATAGATTTTTTGGAGCTACAGAAGTCCAATTGGCGCGCTCTCAATTGCGTTGGAAAGTAGACATCTTGGGCTTTCTAGCAATATATAATAGTTCATACTTTGCCCGAGTTTTAATAATGCAAACTGGCATTTAAACGCCAACTTTCTACCCTATTCTGGCGTTAAATGCCAGAACTGGCATAAAAACTGGAGTTAAACGCCCAAACTGGAACCAAAGCTGGCGTTTAACTCCAAGGACGTCCTAGGCACGTGAAAGCTTCAAAGCTCAGCCCAAACACTCACAAGTGGGCCCCGGAAGTAGATTTCTGCACTATCTGCACTTAGTTACTCATTTTTTGTAACCCTAGGTCACTAGTCTAGTATAAAAACTACTTTTAGAGATTTATTTTGTACCTCATAACATTTTACATCTGTATTTTGTATCTTCTACGACATGAGTCTCTAAACTCCATGGTTGGGGGTGAGGAGCTCTGCTGTGTCTCGATGAATTAATGCAATTATTACTGTTTTCCATTCAATCACGCTGACGTTAGGATTTTTGCCAGTAAAGAATGTCATAAAAACAGTCGCGTTGTAGATATAGTCTCTAAACCGACAAAAATTCCTTCGTACAAACGTTTTGGTTGTCACAAGTAACAAACCCCTTAAAATTGATAACCGAGTATTCAAACCTCGGGTCGTCTTCTCAAGGAACTGCGAGGAAGTGTGTTCTTATTATTGGCTATAAAGGTTGTAATCGGGGTTTAGAAGGTAAGAAGCAAGTAATTTAATTGACGAGTGAATTAAATGGCAAGTAAAAATAAATAATAACTGTAAAACAACTTTTGGCAAGATAAGGGAAGTTAGAAGTCCAACTTAGTTACCCTTCTCAACAATAATGAAAGTTGTATCTTAATTCCACTTGGTCAACCTTTACCGGAGCAAAGGAAAGTCAAGGGACTAATTAAATTGACCTTTGAATCTTAATTATTTCCTAAGAAAAGGTTGGGATTATTTAAGTTCAACTTAATTAGCAAGATAACGATTATCAATTATGTTGAGTTTAATAACTGTTGAGTTACTGAATCCTTAACCCAAACCAAAAGGGGAAAAAGTAAATTGCTGAAATAATAAAAGTGTCCTTAGATGAGAAGCAATGGCAACGTAAATCAAAGAGAACAATCATAAACTGAAAATACCTCAAATTATCATTAATTCAAATAACTGTCTGTAACATGGAATAATTCTTAGATCAATTTATAATAATAATCAATTCAAATGTTGGAATAAATAAACAGAAGTAATACTAAAAGAACATTAAACCTGGATCCAGAATTACTCTTAAAACAAGAAGAAATCCTAAATCCTAAAAGAGAGAGAGAGAAGATCTCCC
>NC_029785.2:14841904-14844199 GCF_000816755.2 Arachis ipaensis
AATTTCTGGTGCGTGGCCTCTGTCACGCGTCCGCGTGGGTCACGCGGTCGCGTCATTCGGAGCTTTTTCTTGCCACGCGGTCGCGTCAGTCATGCGACCACGTCATGTGCGTTTTGCTTAAGGCGCGCGGTCGCGTCAGTCATGCGGCCGCGTCGCTGCTGATTCGTGCTTGGCACGCGATCGCGTCGTCCATGCAACCGTGTGAATACCAGTTTCCTTCAAAGCTCCATTTTGCGCGTCGTCCAATCGCGTCGTCCATGCGATCGCGTGGATACCAGTTTCCTTAAAGCTCCGTTTTGCTTTCTCCTTCCATTTTTGTATGTTTCCTTTTCCATCCTTTAAGTCATTCTGCCTTAGAAAATCTGAAACTACTCAACACACTAATCATGGCATCGAATGGAAATAAAGGTAATTAAAATAATTAATTTTTAAAGCTTAGAAAACATGTTTTTCATTACATGACATAATAAGGAAGAGAAAGTAAAACTATGCAATTAATGTGAATAAGTAGGTGAAGAGTTGAATAAATCACTCGAATTAAGCACAAAAGAACTCATGAAATATCTTTATCAACCTCTCCACACTTAAACACTAGCATGTCCTCATGCTAAATCCAAGGTAAATAATTAAGGTTAAAGTGATGGAATGTTATGAAATGCAACCTATGCTAAATGCATCTACCTAATGAGTCATGCAATTTTAATTCATCCACCCATATATAAAGTTTACATGTAGCTAAGTTAATTCACATTCTCAAGGGGTTATGTATATATATATATAGCCAACCCTTAAATAATAAAGTACTTTAGCAAACGAGATGGGAAAGAAAACATTCTACAAACTTGCAAAATAATTAGTAAATTTTGAGCACAGATATATGTTGATGAGTTATTGAACCCTCACTGGATTTTGTGTTTACTCTCTAGTCACTCAGTGTTTATTGGGTTTATTCACTCTATTTTTCTTTTTATTCTTAATTTCTACAGCTTTGTTTTTCATCTAACCAATCAACAATTATAGAATATAGTCATACCAAAAAGTCCTGAGGTCTTAATTAAGGTTGTAATGTGGTCAAGGTAAAGGTAAGGATTTATGTATAGGGTCAAGTGAGCTAATAAGTGAATCCTTAATTAGACTAAGATCTCACCTAACATACATATTCAGCAAGATAAAACTTCTTTACCTATTTTCCCATAATTTCCCACTTATTGTTACATGCTCATGTTTCACTTTTTATCATTTTTTTATCCCATGTGCATTGTTTTTATTTTGCATTGGGGAATTTCTTTTGTATCCCTTTTATTTAAATACTGAAAAAATTAACTTTTTTTTTTAATGCACATGATAATTGAATCATTTAGATTTTCTCATGAGCATACTTCCCAAATTTTATTTTATTCCTTTTAACTTCTCTACCTTTTGTTTCTATCATCCATGTTCCCAAAAGGTTTCCCACATTTAACTCTATTTATAATTTTCTATCTTAAGCTAACCAATGATTCACTTGGGATTTTATTTTGTTTTTCTGCTTAAGGCTAGTAATTTGGCTAAATAGAATAAAGGGGTTTTGAAAGGCTCAAGGGGGCTAACAAGGGTAATGTAAAAGGTAGGCTAATTTGGGGTGAGTGAGCTAAAATCAAATGATGGCCTCAATCATTCTCTTGGTATGTATCTATTCTATATTCTATAATTGGACATATAGATTAAAGCAAAGTAAAGAACATCAGAATAAAAAGAAATGTGACACACAGAAATGAAATTATGGTTTGAATGCAACCATACAATTTAAGCTCAAGACTCACAGGCTGTGTGTTCTCTAACTCAAGCATCATATATCATTCATATATTGTATGCAGGTTTAGTTAAAAATTCCCATTATTCTCTTGAAAAAAATTATTTAGGGTAGCTTTTAAAGTTTTAATGTTCCTCCTTGATGAAATATTGTCAACTAACATGTAATGCTATATATACAAGGTATGGGTTGTTTTGATTCTGTTAAAGTTTCTAGTTTACTTCCTTTTTATATTTTTCTATGTAAACTATACTATCTTATGCTAAAAAGGGTAAACTATACTAATTAATCCACTAATAAATCAGAATTGCAAACTAAACTAAATAACTAAAATAAACTAAATGGCTAAATTATGAACTAAAGATGCAAAATGCAGCACATAGAGTAAAATACACAAGTAGCAATGTATAAGTACTCAGAAAATAACAATAAAAGAAAAAGAGAAAAATACAGAAAAATATCCAAAATATCCAAAAAAGTATGTAGTAGTTCACCAAAATAAA
>NC_029785.2:14844700-14863189 GCF_000816755.2 Arachis ipaensis
GGGCTCTGAGGGGATGTCGGCGCCCTGTCTGATCATCAGCTTCAGAAGGGAATAGCGTCGCCTGCTGCGGCGCTCCAATCTCTCATACCGGCGCCTGTTACGGCGCTCCATCTGATCAAGCTGGCGGAAAAGACGGTGCACGAGGCGATAAACTGGCTCAGAGACGGGTGGAGGTGCAGTGGTGGCAGTAGGGGCAGCTGTGGCAGCTGTGGATGAAGAGGGTCCAGCAGATGGAGGGGCTGTCTCATCAGTAGCAGTGACAGGTGGTGGTCTGTAGCCCAAAGCAAGGAAGTTCCTACTGTGCGGGATGATCTTCCTGCAGTCCGCTGCTGGTGGTCTCTCATCGGCATCCTCCCAAGGCACATCAGCCTGACGGCCTAGCCGTGTAACCAGGTAAGGAAAGGGGAGGGTGCCTCGTACGTGGGCCCTGGCCATATAATGCCGGATAAAACGAGGTAAGTATATGTCCTTACCCTCCAGCACACACCAAAGGAGGGTGATCATGGTAGCCGGGATCTCCGTCTTGTGAGTACTCAGCATCACAAAATTACTCAAGATCTGATGCCATAGCCGAGCCTCATCATTTAAGTACACTCTCTTGATCCCTCTAGGCATAGTGGTGTTCTGACCCATCTCCCAAGGAACAGCAGGGGCGAGAGCTATCCGTGCCTTTACGGCATCCCAGTCAAACTGCATCTGGCCCATGTCCTCCTCAGCCTGTGCAAAACCATCTGGCTGATTGGACTTGGCTGGGAGTTGGAGAATGGTCTCTATGGCCCCCTCAGTGACCAGAATTAGCTTTCCTCTCAGGTTCACTGCATCTAGGGTAGTAAGGTAGTAGTTGCAATAGAATTCCCGGACCCAAGATGCATTGACCTCTGTCAGTGGTCTCTCCAGAAAGTACCAGCCCCTTTGCTTGATTTGCTCAGTAGTGTACTGCTGGAGGGCTTCTGGAATCTTCAAGGTACGTTCCAGGTATAGATTTCTGGAGTTTGCAAAAGCCGGGTACTTCAGTTCACAGTACCAGTTTGCAAATTTTATAGGATCATTTGCAGGAAGCAGCTGGTTAGCTTTCTCCTGCGGTGTGAAGTTCTTCTCCCGCCATGAGGTATCGTGCATTAGAGAAATGATGGACTGGGAGGAATCTCCTCTCTTGCGCTTGCCAGTGGCCTTGCCTTTACCTTTCCTGTGTGAGGCAGACATCCTGAAAAACAGAAAATTAGGAATGGATAAAAAAATAGGAAAGCAAATAGGCAATTAAACAAAGGAAACTCAAAGTGGTAGGGGAGAAATAGAATAAGGAAAATGAGTAATTGAAATGTGATTGAATTTATGTTAAATGGAAAAAAAAAAATAAGCAATATGCCATGGTTAGAAAGTTAGAGGAAAGTGAAAATAATCAGAAAAGAGACCAAAAGGGTTGGTATGGTTAGGATTTGAAAAAGAAATTAGTAATTTAAAATCAGTGAGTTAGGAAGGTAAGTGGCATAGAAAAATTCCATGTAACAAGGATTCACAGGGAAGAATAGAAGTACTCATAATTGAACAAGCAGTTTATGAACCAGGAAATCAAAAGGATGAGAAAGTCTGCCATAGCATGCATGTAAAGGTTTGGGTAAAGCAAAGTAAAACAGATTTCAGAAATGCCAAACCAAAACATGAATGAAAATAATTTAAAAAAAAATTTGGGCAGCATTCCGGCTAAAATTGGATTATCCCGAAAAATAAACAGCAATCAGATCAGTTCATATGAATTAAAAGAAAGCAAGCTGCATGTACATAGATATAAAATAAACATAAAAACTCAATGTAAACAGCAGCAACATACAAGAAAGCAGCATATGAATCATGATTATAGCAACAACATATTTGCACATAGGATAAAACAGAAGTAAGAACAGTGCAAGTAAACAGACCTAGATCCACTAACCACAGCCTAAGCTACCTAACAACCTAAAAATCCACTACAACATGCAAGTCTAACTATCCTAATTATGAACATAAACGGAATAAAAAATACAGAAAAGTGAGGAACAGATAAAAAAATGGTTGCGTGTTGCGGAACCTGGTAAGCGGAAGGGGTGGAACAGGGAAGAAGGTGGCTGCGGCGGCGTCCGGCGCGGTGGTGGTGGCGGAGGGGGTTGGTGTCGGAGAAAGGTTTTAGGTGGTGGGTGGTGGTTGGAGGGAGAGAATAGGGGTGGGAGGTGGGGGTTAGGGTTGCTGGCTGAAGGGGTGGAGCGCGGTGGATGGCCGGCGGTGGTGGGCGGTGGTGGCGGCGAGCAGCGGTGGAAAGGGGAGGAGAGAGGAAGAAGGAAGGAGAGAGAAGGGGAGGGGGTGGTACGGCGGCGGTGGCGGGTCGGCGGCGGCGTCTGGGTGATGGTGCGGTGGCGGCTGGAAGGTGGTGGGTGGTGGTTGGAGGGAGAGGAGGCAGAGAAGGGGAAGAGGGTTGGGGGTGAGGGCTGCGCGACTGATAGGGTTCGCGGGCTGGGGGGGTTATATTTTCGAATCCACGCGGTCGCGTGGTTGGGACGAAAATGGGAGTGACGCGATCGCGTGGGGTGCGCGATCGCATGAGAGGGGGGAAAGAAGGGTGACGCGATCGCATGGGTAGCGCGATCGCGTTGCTGGAAGTCGTGCTAAACGCACGACTCCAGCGCCGTTTTAGCGCAACTCTCTGTCTCCTTTTGGGGCGATGTGTAATCCATGCGACGCGATCGCGTCGCTCACGCGGTCGCGTGGGAATGATATTGTGCAAGTGACGTGCCCGTGGGCCAATTTGTGCAAAACGCACAAGGGCCGCACGATTCCAGCCCAACTTTCTGTTCGTTGGATCCTTACGCCGATATATATATCACGCGGTCGCGTGGGTCACGCGGTCGCATGAGTGGTGTTTTTTCGCGATATGACGCGATTGCATGGGCATGCGGTCGCGTCGTGCAACCTTTTTTTTTTATATGCATGAAAAGTGCATAATGCAATGACTATCATGGATGCTTATGCATGATTCCAGGTTTAATAAATTAAAATGAAAAAGGAAAAAAAATGAAAGCAATTAACAAGGAATAAATTGAAAAAGAAGCGACCATACCATGGTGGGTTGTCTCCCACCTAGCACTTTTAGTTAAAGTCCTTAAGTTGGACATTGGAAGAGTATCCTGTTATGGTGGCTTGTGTTTAAATTCGTCCAAAAATCTCCACCAGTGCTTGGAATTCCAATAGCCTCCGGGGTCCCAAACTAGGCATGTAAAGCTTCTGCGCAGCTTTAAACAGATATCCAGCCTCCCGGGATGACGAATGTCAGAAAATAATCCATGATCCCAAGCTGTGTTTTTAGATCCGCCTCCGTTTTGATTTGTAAGTTTCCATTCGGGCGGGTTAAAGAGTAGAATCTCACCGTGGCGACCAAACGTTCTCCGTGATCCATGCAATTGAGCACGATACCAATCTGTGTACTTCGAGGTGAAGCGTGGAACCTTATTGATCAAGCAAAAGAAAAATATTTACAATAACCAATAATAAGGCACACGTTAGCAGCTCCCCGGCAACAGCACCATTTTGACGTTAGGATTTTTGCCAGTAAAGAATGTCATAAAAACAGTCGCGTTGTAGATATAGTCTCTAAACCAACAAAAATCCCTTCGTACAAACGTTTTGGTTGTCACAAGTAACAAACCCCTTAAAATTGATAACCGAGTATTCAAACATCGGGTCGTCTTCTCAAGGAACTGCGAGGAAGTCTGTTCTTATTATTGGCTATAAAGGTTGTAATCGGGGTTTAGAAGGTGAGAAGCAAGTAATTTAATTGACGAGTGAATTAAATGGCAAGTAAAAATAAATAATAACTGTAAAACAACTTTTGGCAAGATAAGGGAAGTTAGAAGTCCAACTTAGTTACCCTTCTCAACAATAATGAAAGTTGTATCTTAATTCCACTTCGTCAACCTTTACCGGAGCAAAGGAAAGTCAAGGGACTAATTAAATTGACCTTTGAATCCTAATTATTTTCTAAGAAAAAGTTGGGATTATTTAAGTTCAACTTAATTAGCAAGATAACGATTATCAATTATGTTGAGTTTAATAACTGTTGAGTTACTGAATCCTTAACCCAAACCAAAAAGGGAAAAAGTAAATTGCTGAAATAATAAAAGTGTCCTTAGATGGGAAGCAATGGCAACGTAAATCAAAGAGAACAATCATAAACTGAAAATACCTCAAATTATCATTAATTCAAATAACTGTCTGTAACATGGAAGAATTCTTAGATCAATTTATAATAATAATTAATTCAAATGTTGGAATAAATAAATAGAAGTAATACTAAAAGAACATGAAACCTGGATCCAGAGTTACTCTTAAAACAAGAAGAAATCCTAAATCCTAAAAGAGAGAGAGAGAGAGAAGATCTCCCTCTCAACTAAATCTAAATCATTGAAAGGTGAAAATATGCGAGCTCTCCTTTGAATGGAAGCATTCTCACACTTTATAACCTCTGGTCTATGCTGTCTATACTTGGATCTGGGCCAAAAAGGGCTTCAGAATTTGCTGGGGGCGTATTTTGTAATTTCTGGTGCGTGGCCTCTGTCACGCGTCCGCGTGGGTCACGCGGTCGCGTCATTCGGAGCTTTTCCTTGCCACGCGGTCGCGTCAGTCATGCGACCGCGTCATGTGCGTTCTGCTTAAAGCGCGCGGTCGCGTCAGTCATGCGGCCGCGTCGCTGCTGATTCGTGCTTGGCACGCGATCGCGTCGTCCATGCGATCGCGTCGTCCATGCGATCGCGTGGATACCAGTTTCCTTAAAGCTCCGTTTTGCTTTCTCCTTCCATTTTTGTATGTTTCCTTTTCCATCCTTTAAGTCATTCTGCCTTAGAAAATCTGAAACTACTCAACACACTAATCACGGTATCGAATGGAAATAAAGGTAATTAAAATAATTAATTTTTAAAGCTTAGAAAACATGTTTTTCATTACATGACATAATAAGGAAGGGAAAGTAAAACTATGCAATTAATGTGAATAAGTAGGTGAAGAGTTGAATAAATCACTCTAATTAAGCACAAAAGAACTCATGAAATATGGGTTTATCACACGCTCGTTTCTATTCTAAGATATTCACTCGCACTTCAACATGATGAATGTGATGATCCGTGACACTCATCACCATTCTCAACCTATGAACGCGTGCCTGACAACCACTTCCGTTCTACCTAAGATTGAGTGTGTATCTCTTGGGTTCCTGGTTCATGGGTTTGATTGACTCTCCTGACAACAAAGCATTCAACTCTGTGAGATCAGAGTCTTCGTGGTATAAGCTAGAATCAATGGGCAGCATTCTTGAGATCCGGAAGGTCTAAACCTTGTCTGTGGTATTCTGAGTAGGATCCGGGAAGGGATGACTGTGACGAGCCTGAAACTCGCGAGCGTTGGGCATAGTGACAGACGCAAAAGGATCAATGGATCCTATTCCAACATGAGTGAGAACCGACAGATGATTAGCCATGTATATGGACCCTTTTCACTGAGAGGACGGCTGGTAGCCATTGACAACGGTGATCCACCAACATACAGCTTGCCATGGAAGGAGCCTTGCGTGCGCATGAAGAAGAAGACAGTAGGAAAGCAGAAATTCAGAAGACAGAGTATCTCTAAAACCTCAACCTATTCTCCATTACTGCATAACAAGTATTATTTATTTTATGTTATTTACTCTTCATAAACCCAACCATTTTTTATTACTAATTTCCTGACTAAGAGTTACAAAATAACCATAGCTTGCTTCAAGCCGACAATCTCCGTGGGATCGATCCTTACTCACGTATGGTATTACTTGGACGACCCAGTGCACTTGCTGGTTAGTGGTACGAGTTGTGAAAAGTGTAATTTACAATTTCGTGCACCAAGTTTTTGGCGCCATTGTCGGGGATTGTTCGAGTTTGGACAACTGACGGTTTATTTTGTTGCTTAGATTAGGAAATTTTTTTTCTTTTTGGTTTAGAGTCTTCCGTTTGAGTTTAGTCTTATATTTTAAGTTTGGTGTCAATTGCATAAGTTTATTTTTCTTTCATGTTTTTTTGAATTATTAGTGTTCAAAGTATAAAATTTTTTAAGTTTGGTGTCCTCTGTGTTTTAGTTTTCTTAAAAATTTTTCAAAAGTTACTTTTGGTGTTCTTGGTGTTCATCTTGATATTCAAAGCTTCCTTGTTTGTTTTCTTTATTTTGATCTAAAAATTTTAAGTTTGGTGTCGTTTTTACTGTTTTTCTCTTTCTTCATTAAATTCAAAAATATCTTCTCTCTTTATTTTAATTGATTTTCGAATTCTGCCTTTAAAAATTCAGATTTTCATTTTAAAACTTCGTATTTTATCTTATCTTAGTTTTGGAATTTCAAAATTCAAATCTTTTTCAAAAATCATATCCAAGTTTTGTTTTCAAATTTTCTTAATTAATCAATTATTCTAGTTTTCAAAACTTCTATTTTATTTTCCATTCATTTTATTTTATTTTATTTTATTCAGTTGCTTTTAATTAAATAAAATAAAATAAATAAAAATATAATTTATTTGCAAGTCATATCAATTCCCTTTTCTCCATCATGGACATAAGTGAAAATAAACAGTCCAGAAGGACTCTGGGGTCATATGCTAACCCCATTACCGCTGCATACGGGAGTAGTATCTGTATACCTCCCATCAAAGCAAGAAATTTTGAGCTAAATCCTCAACTCATTGTCATGGTGCAGCAAAATTGCTAGTATTCCGGTCTTCCACAGGAAGAACCTACTGAGTTTCTGGCGTAGTTCTTGCAAATTGTTGACACAGTGCATGACAAGGAGGTAGATCAGGATGTATACAGATTATTACTATTTCTATTTGCTGTAAAAGATCAAGCTAAGAGGTGGTTAAATAACCAACCCACAACAAGCATAAGAACATGAAAATAGTTATCAGACAAATTCCTGAATCAATATTTCCCTCCAAAAAGGATGACACAGCTAAGGCTGGACATCCAAGGCTTTAAACAAGAGGATGATGAATCCCTTTATAACGCCTGGGAGAGGTACAGAGGGATGCTAAGGAAATGCCCCTCTGAAATGTTTTCAGAGTGGGTGCAGTTAGACATCTTCTACTACGAGCTTACAGAAAAAGCTCAGATATCTCTAGACTACTCAGTTGGTGGATCTATACACATAAGAAAGACTATTGAAGAGGCTCACGAGCTTATCGATACAGTTGCTAGAAATCAGCATCTGTACATAAGTGGTGAGTCCTCTATAAAAGAAGAAGCTAAGGCAGTATCAACTGACTTTAGTCCTCAGGAACAAGTTGCTGAACTCAATCAGCAACTATCTTCTATAACAAGGCAGTTAGCAGAATTTAAGGAGATGCTACAAGAAACCAAAAATGCTAACAAGGATATGGAATCACAATTGAATCAGACAAAACAGTAGTTATCAAAATAGATAACAGAAGAGTGCCAAGCAGTTCAATTAAGAAGTGGAAAAACATTGAATACCTCAACTCAAAGCAGCAGAAAGCCAAGAAAAGAACACCTGACAGAGGACGAGCAACCTGCTACCCAAAATCTCTCTGAGGACAGTAAGAGCCCAGAGAGGAATAACTCTGGCGTTCAAACACCAGAAAAGGGTGAAAAACTGGCGTTAAACGCCCAGTCCATGTCTAGTTTTGGCGTTCAAATGCCAGAAAGGGGAGGGAATATGGCATTAAACGCCCATCCAGCCCCCAAGCCTGGCGTTCAAACTCCAATGAGGGATCAGACACCTGCAAGTGCTGATGGTAACCCCTCTAAGAAGGCTTCTCCAACCACCTCTGTAGGGAATAAACCTGCAGCAACTAAGGTTGAAGAATACAAAGCCAAGATGCCTTATCCTCAGAAACTCCGCCAAGCAGAACAGGATAAACAATTTGCTCATTTTGCAGACTATCTCAGGACTCTTGAAATCAAGATTCTGTTTGCAGAGGCACTTGAGAAAATACCCTCTTATGCTAAGTTCATGAAAGAGATCTTAAGTCATAAGAAGGATAGGAGCGAAACTGAAAAAGTCTTCCTCACTGAAGAGTGCAGTGCAGTCATTTTAAAGAGCTTACCAGAAAAGCTTAAGGATCCTGGGAGCTTTATGATACCATGCACATTAGAGGGTACTTGTACCAAGACAGCTCTATGTGATCTTGGGGCAAGTATCAACCTAATCCCTGCATCCACTATCAGAAAGCTTGGCTTGACTGAAGAAGTCAAACCAACCCGAATATGCCTCCAACTTGCTGATGGCTCCATTAAATATCCATAAGGCGTAATTGAGGACATGATTGTCACAGTTGGACCATTTGTCTTTCCCACTGACTTTGTAGTGCTGGAAATGGAGGAGCACAAGAGTAAAACTCTCATTCTAGGAAGACCTTTCCTAGCAACTGGACGAACCCTCATTGATGTCCAAAACGGGAAATTAACCCTGAGAGTCAATGCGGATGAGTTTAAGTTGAATGTTGTCAAAGCTATGCAGCATCCAGACACCCCAAACGACTGCATGAGCATTGGCATTATTGACTCCTTGGTAGAAGAGGTCAATATGACTAAGAGTCTCGAATCAGAGCTAGAGGATATTTTTAAAGATGTTCAGCCTGATCTAGAGTAACCAGAGAGAACAGAAGAACCTCTAAAAATTCCTCAGGAAGAGGATAAGCCTCCTAGACCCAAGCTCAAACCACTACCACCATCCCTAAAATATGCATTTCTGGGAGAAGGTGACACTTTTCCGGTGATCATAAGCTCTGCTTTAAATCCACAGGAAGAGAAAGCACTAATTCAAGTGCTAAGGACACACAAGACAGCTCTTGGGTGGTCCATAAGTGACCTTAAGGGCATAAGCCCAGCTAGATGCATGCACAAGATCCTATTGGAGGATGATGCTAAGCCAGTGGTTCAACCACAGAGGCGGCTGAATCCAGCCATGAAGGAGGTGGTGCAGAAGGAGGTCACTAAGTTACTAGAGGCTGGAATTATTTATCTTATTTCTGATAGCCCCTGGGTGAGCCCTATCCAAGTTGTCCTAAAGAAAGGAGGCATGACAGTGATTCATAATGAGAAGAACGAACTGGTTCCCACAAGAACAGTTATAGGGTGGCGTATGTGTATTGACTACAGAAGGCTCAATACAGCCACCAAAAAGGATCATTTTCCTTTACCATTCATAGACCAGATGCTAGAGAGACTAGCAGGTCATGAATACTACTACTTTTTGGATGGCTATTCAGGTTACAACCAAATTATAGTAGATCCTCAGGACCAAGAGAAAACAGCATTCACATGTCCATCTGGAGTATTTGCATACAGAAGAACGCCTTTGGTCTGTGCAATGCACCTACAACCTTTTAGAGGTGCATGCTCTCTATCTTCTCTGATATGGTAGAGAAATTTCTGGAAGTCTTCATGGATGACTTCTCAGTATTTGGAGACTCATTTAGCTCCTGTCTTAACCATCTAGCACTTGTTCTGAAGAGATGCCAAGAGACTAACCTGGTTTTAAATTGGGAAAAATGTCACTTTATGGTGACTGAAGGAATTGTCCTTGGGCACAAAATTTCAAACAAGGGAATAAAGGTGGATCAAGCTAAGGTAGAGGTGATTGAAAAATTACCACCACCCACCAATGTTAAAGCAATCAGAAGCTTTCTGGGGCATGCAGGATTCTACAAGAGGTTTATAAAGGATTTTTCAAAAATCGCAAAACCTCTGAGTAATCTGCTAGCTGCTGACACACCATTTGTCTTTGACACAGGGTGTTTGCAGGCCTTTGAGACTCTGAAGGCTAAGTTGGTCACAGCACCTGTCATTTCTGTACCAGACTAGATACTACCATTCGAATTAATGTGTGATGCCAGTGACCATGCTATTGGTGCAGTATTGGGACAGAGGCATGACAAGCTTCTGCACGTCATTTACTATGCTAGCCGTGTTTTAAATGATGCGCAAAAAATTACACAACCACAGAAAAGGAATTGCTTGCAGTGGTTTATGCCATTGACAAGTTTAGTTTTTATTAGTAGGATCAAAAGTGATTGTGTACACTGACCATGCTGCTCTAAAATATCTCCTCACGAAGCAGGATTCAAAACCCAGACTCATAAGATGGGTGTTGCTTCTGCAAGAGTTTGATATAGAAATAAGAGATAGAAAAGGGACAGAGAATCAAGTAGCTGATCACCTGTCCCAGATAGAACCAGTAGCAGGAGCATCACTCCCTCCTACTGAGATCTCTGAAACCTTTCCGGATGAGCAATTGTTTGCTATTCAGGAAGCTCCGTGGTTTGCAGACATTGCAAACTATAAGGCTCAGTAATGTCAAGCTATTGACAGTAAAGAAGTGCTTATTGGGAGGCAACACAATCTTATTTATCTATGTTAATTACTTTTTCATTTCATTTTCCATTGTTATTTTATGTTTTCTTTAGGTTGATGATCATGTGGAGTCATAAAAACAGCTACAAAATTAAAGCAGAATCAAAAACAGCATCAAAAATAGCACACCTTGGAGGACAGACTTACTGGCGTTTAAACGCCAGTAAGAATAGCAGAATGGGCGTTAAACACCCAGTCTGGCACCATTTTGGGCGTTTAACACTAGAAAGAAGCAACAAGCTAGCGTTTAACGCCAGAATAGAGCACCAAGTTGGCATTAAATGCCAGAAAGGGAAGAAAAGTTGGCGTTAAACGCCAGAAACAGGCTGCAACCTGGCGTTTAACGCCAGAATTGCACTCTAAGGGCGTTTTGTACGCCTAAATGGAGCAGGGATGAGAAGTCCTTGACCCCTCAGGATCTATGGACCCTACAAGATCCCCACCAACCTCGACTCATTCTCTCTTCCCCAGGATCTCCACCTACCTCACCATTTAAATTAAAACCATTCCCCTCTCAAACCCACCCATTCACACACCTCCATCTCCTCCACTTCTCCTTCTACTCCTTTCTTCCTTCTTTTGCTCGAGGACGAGCAAACCTTTTAAGTTTGGTGTGGAAAAAAAGCGTTGCTTTTTGTTTTTCCATAACCATTTATGGCACCTAAGGCCGGAGAAACCTCTAGAAAGAGGAAAAGAAAGGCAGTTGCTTCCACCCCCGAGTCATGAGAGATGGAGAGGTTCATCTCAAGGGTCCATAGTTCAGTGGTAGAGCATTTGACTGCAGATCAAAGAGCCATGAGGGAGGAGCAACAAAGGCAAGGAAGAGACATAGAGGAGCTCAAGAGCACCATTGGTTCTTCAAGAGGAAGAAGACGCCACCCTCACTAAGGTGGACCCGTTCCTTAATCTCCTTGTCTATTTGTTTTTCTGTTTTCAGTTTTGAGCTTTATGTTTGACTATGTTTTGTGTCTTTACTACATGATCATTAATGTCTAGTGTCTATGCCTTAAAGTTATGAATGTCCCATAAATCCTTCACCTTTCTTAAATGAAAAATGTTCCTAATTACAAAAGAACAAGAAGTGCATGGTTTCGAATTTTATCTTGAAATTAGCTTAATTATTTTGATGTGGTGGCAATACTTTTTATTTTCTGAATGAATGCTTGAACAGTGCATATTTTTGATATTGTTGTTTTGAATGTTAAAATTGTTGGCTCTTGAAAGAATGATAAAAAAGGAGAAATATTATTGATAATCTGAAAAATCATAAAATTGATTCTTGAAGCAAGAAAAAGCAGTGAAAAGCAAAGGCTTGAAAAAAAATGGCGAAAAATAAAAAATTAAAAGAAAAAGAAAGAAAAAGAAAAAGCAAGCAGAAAAAGTCAATAGCTCTTTAAACCAAAAGGCAAGGGTAAAAAGGATCCAAGGCTTTGAGCATTAATGGATAGGAGGGCCCGAAGGAATAAAATCCTGGCCTAAGCGGCTAAACCAAGCTGTCCCTAACCATGTGCTTGTGGCGTGAAGGTGTCAAGTGAAAAGCTTGAGATTGAGTGGTTAAAGTCGAGGTCCAAAGCAAAAAGAGTGTGCTTAAGAACCCTGGACACCTCTAATTAGGGACTCTAGCAAAGCTGAGTCACAATCTGAAAAGGTTCACCCAGTTATGTGTCTGTGGCATTTATGTATCCGGTGGTAATACTGGAAAACAAAATGCTTAGGGCCACGGCCAAGACTCATAAAGTAGCTGTGTTCAAGAATCAACATACTGAACTAGGAGAATCAATAACACTATCTGAACTCTGAGTTCCTATAGATGCCAATCATTCTGAACTTCAAAGGATAAAGTGAAATGCCAAAACTGTTCAGAAGCAAAAAGTTTAAGTCCCGCTCATCTAATTGAGACTAATCTTCATTGATATTTTTGAGATTCATTGCATATTCTCTTCTTTTTATCCTATTTTGTTTTTAGTTGCTTGGGGACAAGCAACAATTTAAGTTTGGTGTTGTGATGAGCGGATAATTTATACCCTTTTTGGCATTGTTTTTACATAGTTTTTAGTATGTTTTAATTACTTTTTATTATATTTTTATTAGTTTTTATTCAAAATTCACATTTCTGGACTTTACTATGAGTTTGTGTGTTTTTCTGTGATTTCAAGTATTTTCTAGCTGAAATTGAGGGACCTGAGCAAAAATCTGATTCAGAGGCTGAAAAAAGATTGCAGATGTTGTTGGATTCTGACCTCCTTGCACTCGAAATGGATTTTCTGGAGCTATAAAAGCCCAGTTGGCATGCTCTCAATTTCGTTGGAAAGTAGACATCTTGGGCTTTCCAGAAATATATAATAGTCCATACTTTGCCTGAGTTTTGATAACGCAAATTGGCGTTTAAACGCCAACTTTCTATCCTATTCTGGCGTTAAACGCCAGAACTGGCATAAAAACTGGAGTTAAACGCCCAAACTGGTACCAAAGCTGGCGTTTAACTCCAAGGACATCCTAGGCACGTGAAAGCTTCAAAGCTCAGCCCAAACACTCACCAAGTGGGCCCCGGAAGTAGATTTCTGCACTATCTGCACTTAGTTACTCATTTTTTGTAACCCTAGGTCACTAGTCTAGTATAAAAACTACTTTTAGAGATTTATTTTGTACCTCGTAATATTTTACATCTGAATTTTGTATCTTCTACGGCATGAGTCTCTAAACTTCATGGTTGGGGTGAGGAGCTCTGCTGTGTCTCGATGAATTAATGCAATTATTACTGTTTTCCATTCAATCACGCTCGTTTCTATTCTAAGATATTCACTCGCACTTCAACATGATGAATGTGATGATCCGTGACACTCATCACCATTCTCAACCTATGAACGCGTGCCTGACAACCACTTCCGTTCTACCTTAGATTGAGTGTGTATCTCTTGGGTTCATGGTTCATGGGTTTGATTGACTCTCCTAACAACAGAGCATTCAACTCTGTGAGATCAGATTCTTTGTGGTATAAGCTAGAATCAATGGGCAGCATTCTTGAGATCCGGAAGGTCTAAACCTTATCTGTGGTATTCTGAATAGGATCCGGAAAGGGATGATTGTGACGAGCTTGAAACTTGCGAGCGTTGGGCATAGTGACAAACGCAAAAAGATCAATGGATCCTACTCCAACATGAGTGAGAACCGACAGATGATTAGCCATGTATATGGACCCTTTTCACTGAGAGGATGGCTGGTAGTCATTGACAACGGTGATCCACCAACATACAGCTTGCCATGGAAGGAGCCTTGCGTGCATGAAGAAGAAGATAGTAGGAAAGCAGAAATTCAGAAGACAGAGTATCTCCAAAACCTCAACCTATTATCCATTACTGCATAACAAGTATTATTTATTTTATGTTATTTACTCTTCATCAACCCAACCATTTTTATTACTAATTTCCTGACTAAGAGTTACAAAATAACCATTATGGCTTGCTTCAAGCCGACAATCTCCGTGGGATCGACCCTTACTCACGTAAGTTATTACTTGGACGACCCAGTGCACTTGCTGGTTAGTGGTTCGAGTTGTGAAAAGTGTGGTTTACAATTTCGTGCACCAGTTATAGAACAAAGTGATAGATCAGATTGAAAATTATGATAATAATACTTGGTGATAATTAATTACAATCAGGTAAAGAAAATGTGGGAGGAGAAAAAAAAAAAAGGAGAACAAGGTAATATAACAATTGCGCAGAGACAATGACACATATGTATATAGAGAATAATAGTAAGAGAACTAATAGTGTGTGATACAATGAAGGAATATAATAATAGTATAAATTAATAATTGAAAAAAAGTAATAAAATTAAAAATAATTTAATAAATTGAATATAAAATTTATAAGAATAAATGACCATTTGTACCCATAAAAGATAAAAATGCTGACATATGTACCCACACTAAATCGAAACTAAACTTGTACCCACGCAAGATGTCCTTTCTGTGACAAAAGTACCCTGCCTTTGGAGGGTTGGAGTGCCACGTAAGGTACTTTTGTCACACGGAAGGTATCTTACGTGGGTACAAGTTTAATTTCGATCTAGTATGGGTACATATATCAGTATTTTCATCTTTTATGGATACAAATGATCATTTATTCAAATTTATAATTATTCATGAAGATAAAGAATGCTTTGAATATAATATTTTATCTTTGCTTTATAGCTCGAATGACATAGTTTTCCCATTCTCACCTAGAGGTTTTGGATTCAATTCTCAATCATAACTGTAAAAAAAATAAATAAATAAACTTATGTAATATTTATAAATAATTACTTTATAAATGTTTATCATTATTTTGTTTCACATAATAATGATAAAATAAATTTTTTTAATATTTTATTTAATTTACATTTATAAATTATATATGTTCTAAAATTTAAATAACTTAAAAATTTTTATATTTATTTTTAAATAGTATTCATTTTAAATTTTTAAATTATTTTATAAAATTTATAATTTTAAAAATAAACATATAAAAATTAATCTTTTAAAAATAATAGAAAAGCGGCTGAACGTGCCTGTTGAGCCACTAGTTTTCATAATTCAAAAACAATATTCAATATTGTCCACTTTATATTTACGTCAGCGAAACAGATATGCACACCAACTTTTTTTTATGGTGCTCACGAAGTAGGTAATAGACAGCACGAGAAATACATCGGACGTTAAATGAAAGAGTTGCCGATTTCTCACCTGGTGCAGATGAAATGGACAATGGTGGATGATAATAACACTAAATGGTCAAAATAGTCTTTAAAATATCACTATTTTTTTAAATTAGTGCTTACAAGATTTTTTTTATTTAATTAGTTATGTTAGTCCTTCTGTTATTTTATTTATTGATGGTATCAAAATTTAATAATGTGACATTTTGAAATTAAACCACAACACATATTTGAAAGTTTTAATTAACTATTAACATGACTAATTTATAAAATTAGATCAAATCAATCTCAAATTGAAGAATTTCAATGCCTCGAGTTCTTTCTCCAATTATATTTTGATTTAATCTAATTTCATAAACTAATCACGTTAATAGTCAATTACGATTTCTAGGTGTGTATTGGAGTCTCACTTAACGTGTTACATTAGCAAATTCTTATACCACCACCAAATAAAGTGACGAAAGAACTAACACGACTGATTTAAAATCTTTAAATGATAAAATTGATTAAAAAAATTTTTTAGGGACTAACATACAGAACAAATAATCTTTTAAAGACTAATTCGACCATTTGCTCATAACAATAACAATAATAATTCTAATTATAATAACACTAATAGTAAGTATAACAGTAGTGAGTATTATTATTTAAATTAACAATAACAAAAGTGTGAAGGGTAAATTATTGAAGTTTTTGGGACTCAATTACAAAAAGTGAAAATAAAATAAATAGTATCTTATTTTTCAACATTTGTTTTGTATTTTTTATTTTTTAATAATTTTTTAGCTTCAAACATCTTATAAAAACAATGAAAATGCTAATTGTGTTATGAAATAACTAAATAAATAAATAAGGAAGAGGTAACAAGTATAAAAATATAAAGAGAGAGAAAGAAGTATTGCAACATAAAAGAGAGAGAGAATTGTTTATTACTTGTGTGTGTAACTCCTTTGCCTCAGTACATGTATTTATAGGCACACAAGA
Source organism: Arachis ipaensis (assembly GCF_000816755.2). Lineage (NCBI taxonomy): Eukaryota > Viridiplantae > Streptophyta > Magnoliopsida > Fabales > Fabaceae > Arachis > Arachis ipaensis. Next base: position 14,860,790 of record NC_029785.2, read on the forward strand.
GGTAATATTTTCAACTCATTAAATTCATCTCTCTTGAGAATGTGAGCCACCCATATTAAATAATGGTCATCCACCTCATTTGATCTTATCAAAATACTCCCCCTTGGATGACCATTCAGGATAATGCCTCGTTAAAACCTTACTAAAGAAAAATCCTATGGAAAAAAACCTTAGTGAAGGAAAAAGAGTACAATATCCTTTGTGATGAGGACTGCCTCGTTAAAAACCTTGTTAAGAAAAACCCAATGGGAAAAAAAAACATGATCAAGGAAAAAAGAGTACAGTCTCCCCCTCTTGTCGACATCAGTTAATGTCTCGAAATCGGCGCATCCCAATCTCATGTACCAATCTTTCAAAGGAGGATTTTGGGAGTGACTTTGTAAATAAATCTGCCAGGTTGTCACTTGAGCAGATCTGTTGGACATCAATTGTCCCTTGATTTTGAAGATCATGAGTAAAGAAGAATTTGGGAGAAATATGCTTTGTTCTATCACCTTTGATGTATCCACCTTTAAGTTGAGCAATACATGCTGTATTATCTTCAAACAAGACAGTTGGAGCTATCTTCTTATCAATCAGTCCACATGATGATAGAATATATTGGATCACACTCCTCAGCCAAAAATACTCGCGACTAGCTTCATGTATCACTAGTATTTCAGCATGATTAGAGGATGTTGCAGCAATTGTCTGTTTCATGGACCTCCATGATATAGCTGTTCCACCATATGTGAGCAGGTATCCTATTTGAGATCTCCCTTTATGTGGGTCAGACAGGTATCCAACATCTGCATAGCCAACTAATTGTGACTTGGATCTATAGGGATAAAACAATCCCAAATCAACCGTTCCATGAAGATATCGAAAGATTTGTTTGATTCCACTCCAATGTCTTCTGGTTGGAGAGGAACTATACCTTGCTAGTAAATTCACTGCGAATGATATGTCAGGTCGTGTATTATTAGCAAGATACATTAGCGCTCCAATGGCACTAAGATATGGTACTTCAGGACCAATGATATCTTCATTCTCTTCTTTAGGACAGAATTGATCCTTCTCCACATCCAAAGATCTTACGATCATTGGGGTACTCAAGGGATGTGACTTATCCATATAAAATCTTTTCAAGATCTTCTCTTTGTATGTTGTTTGATGAATAAAGATCCCATTTTTTATATGCTCGATCTGCAGGCCAAGACAAAATTTAGTCCTTCCAAGATCTTTCATCTCAAACTCTTCTTTTAGAGTTTTTATAATTATTGGAATCTCTTCAGGATTTACAATGATATTTAAATCATCAACGTACACAGCAATTATAATGAATCCAGATGCAGTTTTCTTTATGAAAACACAGGGACAGATATCATCATTCTTGAATCCGTTTTTGGCCAGATACTCAGTAAGACGATTATACTACATTCGTCCAGATTGCTTTGGACCATATAAAGATCTTTGCAATTTGACTGAGTATAACCCTTGTGAATATTCATTGGATGGTTTAGATATCTTTAGTCCTTCAGGAACTTTCATATAGATATCCCGATCTAATGAGCCGTATAAATAGGCTGTTACCACATCCATTAAATGCATATGCAGTTTATGATATGCAGATAAACTAACCAAATAACGCAATGTTATCGCATCCACTACAGGGGAATACATTTCTTCATAATCTATACCGGGCCTTTGTGAAAAACCTTGTGCCACAAGTCGGGCTTTGTAGCGCACAACTTCATTTTTCTCATTTCGTTTTCTCACAAATACCCATCGGTATCCAACAGGTTTTACATCTTCTGGTGTACGGACTACAGGTCCAAAGACTTCACGTTTTGCAAGTTACGTAAATCTAGGAGCTAGTCCTGTTACACTTGATCTTCAAGTTTTCTAATATGTAAACGTTTCTTATCATTTATTTAACGGACTACGTAAAAGGCTATGTTTCTCCTATTGGTTCAGAATATATGGTCGCCTTTTAAAGGGTTAAGCTTAACTACAGCGTTATCCTGTTCATCGGTGATTTCGTTTAAGTACGGTCTTCGCACCGTCCGGACAGCCAAGGTTTCTGTTTTTAGGAGCTTTCTCTTTTCTCCATTTATAATAAGGACAACTTTTCCTGTATTGTTTCTGTGGACGTCAACAGGTTTTAATACTATACTAAAATTGCCGTCTTCTGCAAGTCCATGGACTTTTAACACTTTTACTACTCTAGAGCTATTTAATATAGAAATGTCCTTTCTTTACCTTGGCTTTATTCTGTTAACAATTACTTTATAAACGTATATTACACCCTAATTTATAGTACGTACTTTCATTCCTAGAACTCGGTTCTAGTCAACTTCTTACAGCTATTTCTTTACTAACCGGTTTTACTTTTCTTCAGTACTTCCGACTTAATCTGAG
>NC_029785.2:14863214-14872884 GCF_000816755.2 Arachis ipaensis
TATGCTCGATCTGCAGGCCGAGACAAAATTTAGTCTTTTCAAGATCCTTCATCTCAAATTCTTCAAGGGTTCCAATGATATTTAGATCATCAACGTACACAACAATTATAATGAATCCAGATGTAGATTTCTTTATGAAAACATATGGGCAGATGTCATCATTCTTGAATCTGTTCTTGAATCCACATTCGTCCAGATTGCTTTGGACCATATAAAGATCTTTGCAATTTGACTGAGTATAACCCTTGTGAATATTCATTGGATGGTTTAGATATCTTTAGTCCTTCAGGAACTTTCATATAGATATCCCGATCTAATGAGCCGTATAAATAGGCTGTTACCACATCCATTAAATGCATATGCAGTTTATGATATGCAGATAAACTAACCAAATAACGCAATGTTATCGCATCCACTACAGGGGAATACATTTCTTCATAATCTATACCGGGCCTTTGTGAAAAACCTTGTGCCACAAGTCGGGCTTTGTAGCGCACAACTTCATTTTTCTCATTTCGTTTTCTCACAAATACCCATCGGTATCCAACAGGTTTTACATCTTCTGGTGTACGGACTACAGGTCCAAAGACTTCACGTTTTGCAAGTGAGTCTAATTCAGCCTTCATGACTTCTTTTCATTTTGGCCAATCATTTCTTTATCGACATTCTTCAACTGATCTTGGCTCAAGATCCTTACTTTCATGCATGATATTTAATCCCACATTATATGCAAATATTTCATTAACAATTGTCTTATTTCGGTTCCATTTCTTTCCTGTAAAGATATAATTTATCGAGATCTCATCATTTTCACAATTTTCAGGTACCTGAACGTCTTCTGCCGTTAAAATCATATCATAATTTTGGACAACTGCAGGTGTCTTTGTTATGTCCTTTTCAACAGGAATAATATTTACCTCTTTTCTCTTTCGAGGATTTTTGTCTTTGGAACCGACAGGCCTGCCACGCTTCTGGCATGAATTTGCTTTAGTGGCTACTTGTCCTATTGCGACATCAATTCGAATTGGGAAATTTTCCGCTGGTATATAAGACTTGGTTATCCTCTTTGTATCGGAAAATGCATCAGGCAATTTATTTACTATTCTTTGCAAATGTATAATCTTTTGAACTTCTAGTTCACATTGTCCTGATCGAGGATCTAAATGCATCAACGATGATGCATTCCAATTAAGTTTTTTTTTTCAGGAAGCTTATTCTCTCCCCCTAATGTTGGAAATTTTGATTCATCAAAATGACAATCCGCAAATCGGGCTTTAAATACATCTCCCGTTTGTATCTCAAGATACCTCACTATAGAGGGAGAATCATATCCAACATATATGCCCAATTTTCTTTGGGGTCCCATTTTGGTGTGATTAAGTGGTGCAATGGAAACATATATCACACACCCAAATATTCTTAAATGGGAAACATTTGGCTGCTGGCCAAAAGCTAATTGCATAGGAGAGAATTGATGGTAACTTGTTGGCCTCAAACGAATAAGTGCTACGGCATGTAAAATAACATGCCCCCAAACCGATGTTGGGAGATTTATTCTCATAAGCAAGGGTCTAGCAATTAATTGGAGGCACTTAATAAGCGATTCTGCTAACCCATTTTGTGTGTGAACATAAGCTACTGGATGTTCAACACTTATTCCATTCGCCATACAATAAGCATCAAAAGCTTGGGAAGTAAATTCACCAGCATTATCAAAACGAATTGCTTTGATTGGATTTTCTGGAAATTGTGCTTTTAATCGAATAATTTGAGCTAGTAATCTCGCAAACGCCAGGTTATGAGAAGATAATAAGCACACATGTGACCATCTCGAAGATGCGTCTATCAGGACCATAAAATATCTAAAAGATCCACATGGTGGATGAATAGGTCCACATATATCACCTTGAATCCTTTCTAGGAATTCAGGGGACTCAAATCCAATCTTTACTGGTAATGGCCTTAAAATTAACTTCCCTTGAGAACATGCAGCACAACAAAATTCACTAGATTTAAGAATCTTCTGGTTCTTTAGTGAATGCCCATGAGAGTTTTCAATAATTCTCCTCATCATGGTTGTTCCCAGATGACCCAATCTATCATGTCAAGTTATGAATTCATTTGGGCTAGTAAACTTCTGGTTTACAATGACATGTGATTCAATTGCACTAATCTTGGTATAATACAATCCAGATGAAAGTGAGGGTAACTTTTCTAATATAACTTTCTTATTTGAATCATGAGTTGTGATACATAAATACTCATGATTTTCCTCATTCATAGTCTCAATATGATATCTATTTCGGCGAATTTCTTTAAAGCTCAACAAGTTTCTTCGAGACTTGGTAGACAACAGTGCATTATTTATTATAAATTTTGTTCTTCCGGAAAACAAAATTATAGCTCTTCCGGAACCTTCTATCACATTGTCCGAGACAATAATAGAATTAACATATTCTTCTTTTGGCACAAGATGGGTGACGAACGGGTTTCTGTCGGTAAAGAAATTTTTATAAAAATAATCGCGTTGTAAGTATAGTTTCTAAACTAACAAGAGTCCTTTCATACAAAAGTTTTGGTTGTCACAAGTAACAAACCCCTTTAAAATTGATAACCAAAGTATTTAAACCTCGGGTCGTCTCTCAAGGAATTGCAGGGAGGTGTTCTTATTATTGGTTATGAATCCTGTAAATTGGAGTTTTGGGTTGAGAAATAGGAAGAGAAAATTGCAAGGAAAATAAAATAATAACTAATAAAGTTTTTAGCAAGATACGAGAACTGGACGTCCTATCCTAGTTATCCTTATCAATTGTGATGAGAATTGGATTTTGCTCCCACTTTGATAACCTCTAACTATAAAGGTAAGTTAAGTGGATGAATCAATTTGATTCCTCAGGTCCTAGTCAATTCCTAAGAAAAGACTAGAGTTATTGGAATTCAAATCAATCAGCAAAGATAACAATTATCAATCACAAGGAGTTTGATAACTCAAGTGCCTCCAATTAATCAATTCAAGCTAAGAATGTAAAAAGCTAAATTAAAAATCATAAACCTGAAATACCTCAAATTGTATTAAATAGAAAATCAATCTAAACATAAAGAATTCATAAACCAAATTGAGAAAATAAATAAAAGGAACATTGAACCTGAAAATTGAGAAGAAGAAATCCTAGATCCTTTAAGAGGAATCCTAATCCTAAATCCTAAGAGAGAGGAGAGAGCCTCTCTCTCTAAAAACTACATCTAGACCTAAAATTGTGAATTATGAGAACGTCTTGAGTCTCTGCATGTTCCCTGACTTTAATCTGTGTTTCTGGGCCAAAAACTAGGTCAAAACATGGCCCGAAATTGCCCCAGCGTTTTCTGAATTTTCTGCAGATCGCGCATGCCACGCATACGTGTCGTCCACGCGTTTGTGTCACTGGCTGAATTCCCTTTCCACGCGTGCGCGTCAGGCGCGCACTTGCGTCGTTGTGCTGATTTGCTTCCACGCGTACGCATCAAGCACGCATACGCGTCGCTGTGATTTTTTCCGTTTTGCGCGCACGCGTGAGCCATGCATGCGCGTCACTTCTCGCTGGTTGTCTCCTTTACTTCTTGTGCTCCTTCCATTTTTGTAAGCTTCTTCTCCATTTTCTAAGCCATTCCTGCCTTATAAAGCCTGAAACACTTAACGCACAGATCACGGCATTGAATGGTATAAAGGAGAAATTAAAATACACAATTTAAAGCTTTAGGAAGCAAGTTTTCAATCATAGAATAAATCCAGGAAGGAATTGTAAAACCATGCAAATCATATGAATAAGTGGGTGAAAAGCTGATAAAAACCATTCAAATTAGCACAAGATAAACCATAAAATAGTGGTTTATCAACCTCCCCACACATAAACATTAGCATGTCCTCATGCTAAGCTTAAGGAGACAAAGAGAATTAATAAGGGACAGTAAGACTCATGAAATGCAACCTAAATATAAATGCAACTATATGCTAAAATGATTCTACCTACTTGGTTAAAAGCAAACAAGTTTTCCAAAACAAATACAAACCAATTTCCACTAATTTAAATCGTACAATAAAAAGCAAGTAAACTTGTAAGAAGAGAGCTCATGAAAGCAGGAAACATAGAATCAAGCATTGAACCCTCACTGGTAGTGTATATCACTCTAGTTCTCAAGTGTCTAGGGTCAATCACTCTACTCTTCCCTAATCATGCTTTCTAAACTTTGTTCTTCATCTAACCAATCAACAAATATCTAGTATATCAATGCAAACATCATGAGGTCTTTTCAAGGTTGTAATGGGGCTAAGGTAAGGGTGAGGATATATGTATGGCCAAGTGAGCTATAATATGAATCCTTGACTAACCTAAGCTTTCACCTAACACACACATATACTCTATATAATTCTAAAATCATACCTAGCTACCCATAATTCCCACTTTTGTATCACATACTCATGTACCAAATTTTTTATATTTCTTTACTTTTATCACATGTGCATTGATCTTTCTATTAAAGCTTAACATTGGGGTAATTTTGTCCCCTTTATTTATTTAAATATTTATTGAATATTTTTTTTAGATTTTTTTTTGAATCATAAAAGCAAACATAACTTATCAATGCACATGGATTTTTCATTATTTTTCAATTTTGGGTTTTTCATGAGTAGGTTCCCAAATTCCCAATATTCAAATAAGTTAGAAACATGACACATTCCCTTATTAACCCATGTTCCCACAGTTTTCCCACACTTAGTTGATGCACAATCTCTGTCTTAAGCTAACCAAAGATTCAATTGGGGTATTAATTGTTTTTCTGCTTAAGGCTAGTGATGTGGTAAAATATAGAATAAATGGGATTTACAAAGCTCAAAGTGGCTGACAAGGGTGATTTAAAGGGTAGGCTTATTTGGGATAAGTGAGCTAAACAAGTAATGGCATCAATCATATGCAAGCATGTAAATACACTAAATGATGGACATATGGAATGGAACAAAATCTAGATTGCAGTTATAGAGAAGAAAACACACAAGAATAAAAATTTATGGTTAAATGATGTAACCATATAAATAAGCTCAAAATCTCACGGGTTGTGTGTTCTTTGGCTCAAAAAACCATGTTCCAAATACAACTTCAAACGAGTTTAACACAAAAATTTTGATTTTAAATTAGTGAAAATTTTCAAAAACAGGGTCCTAGAAAGACTTATTATTTTTCAACCAAGTAGTACGTAAATGCAAACAATCAACTACACATGCAATCTATTATGCAATGCGACAATGAACTAATAAAGAAAATAAGACATTGGTGTTGAGAAGAGAATAACTAACCCATGGAGATCGGTATCGACCTCCCCACACTTAAAGATTGCACCGTTCTCGGTGCATGCTGAGATGTGTAGGTGGACGGGCTGTTCCAACTGGCGCTTTTTTCTGAAGATTTTGCAGATGGACTTGTCTGTTTCCCTATGTAAACGTCTTCCGGTTCCCTTCCGGGTGGCCATCCTGAAAGAAAAAGGGAAGAAAAGTAACCCAGAAATAAAGATAAGAAAATAAATAAAGTATGGGTGGGTTGATGCCAAATAATAAGGGTCTCATTTACATAGAAGCTTCAACATGTATGTGAGAAAACAATAGAGGCACATGGCATACCAGTGGTGCAAAATTTTCAACAATGGGAAGAGACAGTAGATAAAGAAAGACAGTGTAAGTTCATGTCAATGCAAAAGGAATACAGGTATCATAAAAGGTTGACATTGACAAAAAGATAATATCATCTAACAGTGTGAACAAGTCACTAAGCATCAAAATAATACCAAAAAAGATACAACAGTTGAATAAGAACATTTAACACCAATGGTAAAATAATAAATTTAGAGAAGAAAATAAAAATATGCTCAAAATGAAAATGCAATGAAAGAAAGTATGCAAATAAGTAAGTAAAATAGAATGGAAGTGAAGAAGGATGATGAAGAAAAAGAAAGTGGGGAAGAAAGAAGAAAGAAGAAAAGATAGAAGAAATTAGGATTGGAGAAGAAAAGATAAGATAATTGGCACTAATCTGGATAAGTTGTGTGACGCAGGCAACGCGAACGCGTGAGTGACGCGGTCGTGTGGTGTGCGATAAGTTCAGGTGACGCGGACGCGTGGGTCACGCGATCGCGTGGCCTGATTTGTGCGATTGGCGTGAGGGCAGCGACGCGTTCGCGCAACTCTCTGTCTCAAACTTATTTTGCAAAAATATTTAGGTGACGCGATCGCGTGGTTGATGTGATCACGTGAATGGCCGTGTTTGGAGGACTACGCGGCCGCATAGGGCACGCGGTCGCGTGACTGGGCTGGTGCTTCTAGCAATTACTCCAGCCCCACTCCATCATAACTTGTTGCCATACACCTCTTTTACGTCGATTTTTAAGGGCACGCGTTCGCGTGGGTAACGCGGACGCATGAGAGGCTTATTTTTCAAATGACGCGGCCGCGTGGGTGACTGATGAGCGGATAATTTATACGCTTTTTGGCATTATTTTTAGTATATTTTTAGTATATTTTAGTTAGTTTTTATTATGTTTTTATTAGTTTTTATTCAAAAATCATATTTCTGGACTTTACTATGAGTTTGTGTGTTTTTCTGTGATTTCAGGTATTTTCTAGCTGAAATTGAGGGACCTGAGCAAAAATCTGATTCAGAGGCTAAAAAAAGATTGCAGATGCTGTTGGATTCTGACCTCCCTACACTCGAAGTGGATTTTCTAGAGCTACAGAAACCTAATTGGCACGCTCTCAATTGAGTTGGAAAGTAGACATCCTTGGCTTTCCAGCAATATATAATAGTCCATACTTTACCCGAGATTTGATGGCCCAAACCAGCGTTCCAAGTCAGCATAAAAATTCTGGCGTCAAAACGCCAGAACTGGCATAAAAGCTGGAGTTAAACGCCCAAACTGGCACAAAAGCTGGTGTTTAACTCCAAGAAAAGTCTCTACATGTGAAAGCTTTAATGCTCAGCCCAAGCACACACCAAGTGGGCCCGGAAGTGAATTCTGCATCATTTACTCATTTCTGTAAACCCTAGGCTACTAGTTTTCTATAAATAGGACCTTTTGCTATTGTATTTACACACCTCATGACACTTTACACGTTTCATATTGTATTTCTGAAGGCATGAGTCTCTAAACCCCATGGTTGGGGGTGAGGAGCTCTGCTGTGTCTCGATGAATTAATGCAATTACTACTGTTTTCCATTCTATCACACTTGTTCCTATTCTAAGATATTCACTCGCACTTCAACCTGACGAATGTGATGATCCGTGACACTCATCATTATTCTCGCCTATGAACGTGTACCTGACAACCACCTCCGTTCTATTTGCAATAGCTTGAGTGCATATCTATTGGGTTTCTAATCTAAGATTAGAACCTTCGTGGTATAGGCTAGAATTATTGGCGGCCATTCCTGAGATCCGGAAAGTCTAAACCTTATCTGTGGTATTCCGAGTAGGATCTGGGAAGAGATGATTGTGATGAGTTTCAAACTCACAAGTGCTGGGCATAGTGACAGACGCAAAAGGATCAATGGATCCTATTCCAACACAAGTGAGAACCGACAGATGATTAGCCGTGCGGTGACAGCGCATTTGGACCATTTTCACTGAGAGGACTGATGGTAGCCATTGACAATGGTGATCCACCAACATACAGCTTGCCATGGAAGGAGCCTTGCGTGTGTGAAGAAGAAGATAGTAGGAGAGTAGAGATTCAGAAGACAGAGCATCTCTAAAACCTCAACCTGTTCTCCATTACTGCATAACAAGTATTTATTTCATGTTCTTTTACTTTTTACAATTAAAACTAAGAATCATTACTGATATCCTGACTAATAATTACAAGATAACCATAGCTTGCTTCAAGCCGACAATCTCCGTGGGATCGACCCTTACTCACGTAAGGTATTACTTGGATGACCCAGTGCACTTGCTGGTTAGTTGTGCGGAATTGCAAAAGTGTGATTGTAATTTCGTGCACCAAGTTTTTGGCGTCGTTGCTGGGGATTGTTCGAGTTTGGACAACTGACGGTTTATCTTGTTCCTTAGATTAGGAATAATTTATTTTTGTTGGTTTAGAGTCACTAAATTTGAGTCTTTTATTTGAGATTAGTTTTATATTTTACGTTTGGTGTCAATTGCATGCTCTTATTTTCTTTCAATTTTTCGAATTTGCATGTTCTTAGTTCTTTCTTGATCTTTAAAAATTCTAAGTTTGGTGTCTTTTTTGTGTTTTCCTTTAAATTTTCAAAAATTTGTGTTTGATTCTCTAAAAATTTTAAGTTTGGTGTCCCTTGTGCTTTTATTTACTTAAAATTTTTTTTTTTCAAAAATTTGTTCTTGGTGTTCATCTTGACTTTCAAAGTTTTCTTGTTTGTTCTCTTTGTTTTGATCTAAAATTTCTAAGTTTAGTGTCATTTTGTTGTTTTTCTCTTTCCTCATTAAAATTCAAAAAAAAAAGATCTTTTCCTTATTTTACTCATAATTTCGAAATTTTGCATTAATTTAGTCAAAGATTTTCAAAATCATATCTTTTTTTTAGTCAAGTCAAAATTCTAATTTCAAAAATTGATCTTTTCAAATCTTTTTCAAAAATCAAATCTTTTTAATTTCTTCAATCATATCTTTTTTTTATAAATTGCAATCATATCTTCTCAATCATATCTTTTTCTAAATAATTTTCAATTATATCTTTTTGATTGCTAATTTCAAAATATTTTTCAAAAAAAAAATCACCTAACTACTTTTCTCTTTCATATTTTGAAATTAACTAAGCATTCTTTTTCCAAAATCTTTTTAATTAATTAATTAATTTAGTTTTCAATTTGCTTTTATTTCATTCTCTTCTAATTTTCGAAACTTTTATTTTATCTTCCATTTATTTTGTTATATTTTATTCGGTTACTTTTAATTAAATAACATAAAAAATTTTAAAAATATAATTTATTTGTAATTCATATCAATTCTCTTTTCTCCATCATGGACATAAGTGGAAATGAATAGTCTAGAAGGACTCTGGGGTCATATGCTAACCCCATTACAGCTGCATATGGGAGTAGCATCTGTATACCTCCCATCAAAGCAAGTAGTTTTGAGCTAAATTCTCAGCTCATTATCATGGTGCAGCAAAATTGCCAGTATTTCGGTCTTCCACAGGAAGAACCTACTGAGTTTCTGGCACAGTTCTTACAAATTACTGACACAGTACGTGATAAAGAAGTGGATCAGGATGTCTACAGATTATTACTGTTTTCATTTGCTGTAAAAGATCAAGCTTTTGAGCTAAGCTCATTATCATGGTGCAGCAAAATTGCCAGTATTTCGGTCTTCCACAGGAAGAACCTACTGAGTTTCTGGCACAGTTCTTACAAATTACTGACACAGTACGTGATAAAGAAGTGGATCAGGATGTCTACTGTCTACAACTGTTTTCATTTGTTGTAAAAGATCAAGCTAAAAGGTGGTTAAATAACTAACCCACAGCAAGCATAAAAACATGGAGACAGCTATCAGACAAATTCCTGAATCAATTTTACCCTCCAAAAGGGATGACACAGCTAAGGCTGGACATCCAAGGCTTTAAACAAGAGGATCATGAATCCCTTTATAATGCCTGGGAGAGGTATAGAGG
>NC_029785.2:14874715-14894394 GCF_000816755.2 Arachis ipaensis
AATGCCCCTCTGAAATGTTTTCAGAGTGGGTACAGTTAGACATCTACTATGGGCTTACAAAAAGAGCTCAATTGTCTCTAGACTACTCAGCTGGTGGATCTATACACATGAGAAAGATGATTGAAGAGGCTCAAGAACTCATAGATACGGTTGCTAGAAATCAACATCTATACTCAAGCAGTGAGTCCTCCATAAAAGAAGAGGCTAGGGCAGTAACTACTGATCCTAATCCTCAAGAACAGATTGTTGAACTTAATCAGCAATTACTCCTTATGACAAAACAATTAGCAGAATTTAAAGAGATGCTCCAAGACACTAAAAATGCTAACAAGAATATGGAAGCACAATTGAATCAGACAAGACAGTAGCTATCTAAACAGATAACAGAAGAATGCCAAGCTGTTCAACTAAGGAGCGAGAAGACAATGAATAATTCAGCTCAAAGTAGCAGAAAGCCAAGAAGGGAACAACTGATAGAGGATGACCAAACCACTGCCTAAAATCCCTCTGAGGACAGCAAGAGCCCAGAGAGGAATAATTCTGGCGTTCAAACGCCAGAAAAGGGTGAAAGATTAGCATCAAACGCCCAGTAAATGCCCACTTCTGGTGTTCAAACGACAGAAAAGGGAGAAAAGTTGGCGTTAAACGCCCGTTCCATGCCCATTTCTGGCATTCAAACGCAAGAAAAGGGTGGAAAACTGGCGTTAAATGCCCATCCAGCACCCAATTCTGGCGTTCAAACGCCAATGAGGGATCAGACACCTGCAAGTGCTGATAATAACCCCTCTAAGAAGGCTTCTCCAACCACCACTGTAGGGAATAAACCTGCAGCAACTAAGGTTGAAGAATATAAAGCCAAGATGCCTTATCCTCAAAAATCCGCCAAGCGGAACAAGATAAACAATTTGCCCGCTTTGTAGACTATCTCAGGACTCTTGAAATAAAGATCCCGTTTGCAGAGGCACTTGAGCAAATACCCTCTTATGCTAAGTTCATGAAAGAGATCTTAAGTCATAAGAAGGATTGGAGAGAAACTGAAAAAGTTTTTCTCACTGAAGAATGCAGTGCAGTCATTCTGAAAAGCTTACCAGAGAAGCTCAAAGATCCAGGAAGCTTTAGGATACCATGCACATTAGAGGGTGCTTGTACCAAGACAGCACTATGTGACCTTGGAGCAAGTATCAACCTAATACCTGCATCCATTATCAGAAAGCTTGGCTTGACTGAAGAAGTCAAACCAACCCGGATATGTCTTCAACTTGCTTATGGCTCCATTAAATATCCATCAGGCATAATTGAGGACATGATTGTCAAGGTTGGGCCATTTGCCTTTCCCACTGACTTTGTAGTGCTGGAAATAGAGGAGCACAAGAGTGCAACTCTCATTCTAGGAAGACCTTTTCTAGCAACTGGACTAACTCTTATTGATGTACAAAAAGGGGAAGTGACCCTGAGAGTCAATGAGGATGAGTTCAAGTTAAATGCTGTCAAAGCTATGCAGCATCCAGACACATCAAATGATTGCATGAGCGCTGATATTATTGACTCTTTGGTGGAAGAGATCAATATGACTGAAAGTCTCGAATCAGAGCTAGAGGACATCTTTAAAGATGTTCAGCCTGATCTGGAGGAATCAGAGGAAATAAAAGAACCTCTGAAAATTCCTCAGGAAGAGGAGAAACCTCCTAAACCCGAGCTCAAACCACTACCACCATCCTTGAAATATGCATTTCTGGGAGAGGGTGACACTTTTCCAGTGATCATAAGCTCTGCTTTAAATCCACAGGAAGAGAAAGCACTAATTCAAGTGCTAAGGACACACAAGACAGCTCTTGGGTGGTCCATAAGTGATCTTAAGGGCATTAGCCCAGCAAGATGCATGCACAAGATCCTATTGGAGGATGATACTAAGCCAGTGGTTCAACCACAGAGGCGGCTAAATTCAGCCATGAAGGAGGTGGTGCAGAAAGAGGTCACTAAGTTACTAGAGGCTGGGATTATTTATCCTATTTCTGATAGCCCCTGGGTAAGCCCTGTCCAAGTTGTACCCAAAAAGGGAGGCATGACAGTGGTTCACAATGCAAAGAATGAACTGGTTCCTACATGAACAGTTACAGGGTGGCGTATGTGTATCGACTACAGAAGGCTCAATACAGCCACCCGAAAGGATCATTTTCCTTTACCATTCATAGACCAGATGCTAGAGAGACTAGCAGGTCATGACTATTACTGCTTTTTGGATGGCTATTCAGGTTACAACCAAATTGCAGTAGATCCTCAGGACCAAGAGAAAACAGCATTCACATGTTCTTCTGGAGTATTTGCCTACAGAATGATGCCTTTTGGTCTGTGCAATGCACCTGCAACCTTTCAGAGGTACATGCTCTCTATCTTCTCTGATATGGTAGAGAAATTTTTGGAAGTCTTCATGGATGACTTTTCAGTATTCGGAGACTCATTCAGCTCCTGCCTTGACCATTTAGCACTTGTTCTGAAAAGATGCCAAGAGACCAACCTAGTTTTAAACTGGGAAAAATGTCACTTTATGGTGACTGAAGGAATTGTCCTTGGGCATAAAATTTCAAACAAGGGGATAGAGGTGGATCAAGCTAAAGTGGACGTAATTGAAAAATTACCACCACCTACCAAAGTTAAAGCAATCAGAAGCTTTCTAGGGAATGCAGGATTCTATAGGAGGTTTATAAAGTATTTTTCAAAAATTGCAAAACCTCTGAGCAATCTGCTAGCTGCTGACACGCCATTTGTGTTTGACACAGAGTGTTTGCAGGCGTTTGAAACTCTGAAAGCTAAGCTGGTCACAGCACCAGTTATTTCTGCACCAGACTGGACATTACCATTCGAACTAATGTGTGATGCCAGTGACCATGCCATTGGTGCAATGCTGGGACATAGGCATAACAAGCTTCTGCACGTCATTTACTATGCCAGCCGTGTTCTAAATGACGCACAAAAAAACTACACAACCACATAAAAAGAGTTGCTTGCAGTGGTTTATGCCATTGACAAGTTTAGATCCTACTTAATAGGTTCAAAGGTGATTGTGTATACTGACCATGCTTCTCTTAAATATCTACTCACAAAGCAGGATTCAAAACCCAGGCTCATAAGATGGGTTTTGCTTCTGCAGGAGTTTGATATAGAAATAAGAGACAAAAAAGGGACAGAGAACCAGGTAGCTGATCACCTGTCCCGGATAGAACCAGTAGCAGGGGCGTCCCTCCCTCCTACTGAGATCTCTGAGACCTTTCCGGATGAGCAACTCTTCGCTATTCAGGAAGCACCATGGTTTGCAGACATTGCAAATTATAAAGCTGTGAGGTTCATACCCAAGGAGTACAGCAGGGTGCAAACGAAAAAACTAATTTCTAATGCAAAGTACTACTTATGGGATGAACCATATCTCTTTAAGAGATGTGCAGACGAAATGATCCACAGATGCGTACCTAGAGAGGAGGCACAGAAGATCATATGGCATTGCCATGGATCACAGTATGGAGAACATTTCGGAGGTGAGCGAACAGCCACTAAGGTCCTCCAATGTGGCTTCTACTGGCCTACTCTCTATAGAGATGCCCGAGAGTTTGTGCGTAACTGTGACAATTGCCAAAGAGCTGGCAACTTGCCTCATTGTTATACCATGCCTCAACAAGGGATCTAAGAGATTAAGCTGTTTGATGTATGGGGTATTGACTTCATAGGTCCTTTCCCACCATCACACTCAAACACTTACATTCTGGTGGCAGTAGACTACGTATCTAAATGGGTAGAAGCAATTGCCACACCCACTAATGATACTAAGACAATGCTGAAGTTCCTCCAGAAATATATCTTCAGCAGATTTGGTGTTCCCAGAGTACTAATCAGTGACGGAGGCACTCATTTCTGCAATAAACAGCTTTACTCTGCTATGGTCCGATATGGAATTAGCCATAAAGTAGCAACTCCATATCATCCACAGACAAATGGGCAGGCTGAAGTCTCTAATAGAGAACTAAAAAGAATTCTAGAACGGACTGTAATTTCCCGTAGAAAGAATTGGGCAAAAAGCTTGGATGATACTCTGTGGGCATACAGAACAGCATTCAAGACTCCTATAGGAACCTCTCCATACCAGCTTGTGTATGGCAAGGCCTGTCATCTGCCCGTGGAACTGGAACGTAAAGCCTACTAGGCAACCAGATTCCTAAACCTGGATGCCAAGTTAGCCGGAGAGAAAAGATTGCTCCAGCTGAATGAGCTAGAGAAATTCAGACTCAATGCTTTTGAAAATACAGAATTTTATAAGGAGAAAGCAAAAAGGTGGCATGACAAGAAACTGTCATCTAGAGTCTTTGAACTAGGACAGAAGGTTCTGCTGTTTAACTCTAGGCTCAGACTATTCTCCGGGAAATTGAAATCCCGGTGGAGGGGACCATATGTGATTACAACTTACAAGTGTGTCACCATATGGATATGTTGAGCTTCAAGATATTGACTCTAACAAAATGTTCATTGTTAATGGACAAAGAATCAAACATTATCTTGAAAGCAATTTTGAGCAAGAATGCTCAAAACTGAGACTAAATTAACAACTCAGTGAAAGTCCAGCTAAAGACAGTAAAGAAGCGCTTATTGGGAGGCAACCCAATGTTCTTTAATTATATATATTTATTTTTCATTGTTATTTTATATTTTCTTTAGGTTGATGATCATGTGGAGTCACAAAAACAACTGAAAAAGTAAAAACAGAATGAAAAATAGCATTAAAAATAGCAAACCCTGGAGGATAAGCTTACTGGAATTTAAACGCTAGTAAGGGTAGCAGAATGGGCATTAAACGCCTAGTCTGGCACCATTCTGGGCGTTCAACGCCAGAAATGGGCACCAGACTAGCGTTTAACGCCAGAAAAGGGCATAAAGCTGGCGTTAAACGCCAGAAATGGGCAGCAACCTGGCGTTTAATGCCAGGATTGGCACTCAAAGGGGCGTTTACACGCCAGAATGGTGCAGGGATGAGAAATCCTTGGCACCTCAGGATCTGTGGACCCCACAGGATCCCCACCTACCTCAACTCAATCTCTCTCTTCTTCACACATTCCAATAACACCCTTCCCCAAATACTCTTCCCCATCACCTCTTAACCACTCACACCTCTCCATCTCCTCCATTTTCTTCTTCTTCTCCTTCCTTCTTTCTTCTTTTGCTCGAGGACGAGCAAACCTTCTAAGTTTAGTGTGAAAAAAGCATTGCTTTTTGTGTTTCCATAACCATTTATGGCACCTAAGGCTGGAGAAACCTCTAGAAAGAGGAAAAGGAAGGCAAAAGCTTCAACCTCCGAGTAATGGGAAATGGAAAGATTTATCTCGAAAGCCTATCACTAAGAAAAGGATGGAGCAAACAAGAGAGCCCACTCATGGACCTCAACAAGAGCATTCCACTATCCTCCATGAAATTAGAGAGGACCAAAAGGCCATGAGAGAGAAGCAACAAAGGCAAGGAAGAGACATAGAGGAGCTAAAGCACTTCATAAGATCTTCAAGAGGAAGAACAAGCCGCCATCACTAAGGTGGACCCGTTCTTTAATCTCCTTGCTCCTATTTTTCTATTTTTCAAAAAATTATGCTTTATGTTCTATCTATGTTTGTGTCTTTATCACATGATCATTAGTGTCTTAGTGTCTATGCCTTAAAGCTATGAATGTCCTATGAATCCATCACCTTTCTTAAATGAAAAATGTTTTCTGAAAAAGAAAAAGAAGTACATGAATTTCGATTAATTATTTTGATGTGGTGGCAATACTTTTTGTTTTTCTGAATGAATGCCTGAACAGTGCATATTTTTTAATTTGTTGTTTATGAATGTTAAAATTGTTGGCTCTTAAAAGAATGATGGAAAAGGAGAAATGTTATTGATAATCTGAAAAATCATAAAAATGATTCTTGAAGCAAGAAAAAGCAGTGAAAAGCTTGCTGGAAAAAAAAAGGCGAAAAAAAATAATAAAAGAAAAAGAAAGAAAAAGAAAAAGCAAGCAGAAAAAGCCAATAGCCCTTTAAACCAAAAGGCAAGGGTAAAATAAAAAGGATCCAAGGCTTTGAGCATCAGTGGATAGGAGGGCCCATAGGAATAAAATCCTGGCCTAAGCGGCTAAACCAAGCTGTCCCTAACCATGTGCTTGTGGCATGAAGGTGTCAAGTGAAAAGCTTGAGACTGAGCGGTTAAAGTCGTTATCCAAAGCAAAAAGAGTGTGCTTAAGAGCTCTGGACACCTCTAATTGGGGACTCTAGCAAACCTGAGTCACAATCTGAAAAGGTTCACCCAGTTATATGTCTGTGGCATTTATGTATCCGGTGGTAATACTGAAAAACAAAATGCTTAGGGTCACGGCCAAGACTCATAAAGTAACTGTGTTCAAGAATCAACATACTGAACTAGGAGAATCAATAACACTATCTGAATTCTGAGTTCCTATAGAAGCCAATCATTCTGAGCTTCAAAGGATAAAGTGAGATGCCAAAACTGTTCAGAAGCAAAAAGCTAATAGCCCCGCTCATATAATTAAGACTGATCTTCATAGATGTTTTCGGAATTTATTGTATATTCTCTTCTTTTTATCCTACTTTGTTTTTAGTTTCTTGGGGACAAGCAACAATTTAAGTTTGGTGTTGTGATGAGCGGATAATTTATACGCTTTTTGGCATTATTTTTAGTATGTTTTTAGTATATTTTATTTATTTTTTATTATGTTTTTATTAGTTTTTATTCAAAAATTATATTTCTGGATTTTACTATGAGTTTGTGTATTTTTCTGTGATTTCAGGTATTTTCTGGCTGAAATTGAGGGACCTGAGCAAAAATCTGATTCAGAGGCTGAAAAAGGACTGCAGATGCTGTTGGATTCTGACCTCCCTACACTCGAAGTGGATTTTCTGGAGTTACAAAAGCCCAATTGGCGCGCTCTCAATTGCGTTGGAAAGTAGACATTCTGGGCTTTCCAGCAATATATAATAATCCATACTTTATCCGAGATTTGATGGCCCAAACTGGCGTTCCAAGTCAGCATAAAAATTCTGGCGTCAAAACGCCAGAACTGGCATAAAAGCTGGAGTTAAACGCCCAAACTGGCACAAAAACTGGTGTTTAACTCTAAGAAAAGTCTCTACATGTGAAAGCTTCAATGCTCAGCCCAAGCACACACCAAGTGGCCCCGGAAGTGAATTCTGCATCATTTACTGATTTCTGTAAACCCTAGGCTACTTGTTTTCTATAAATAGGACCTTTTGCTATTGTATTTACACATCTCATGAAACTTTACACGTTTCATATTGTATTTCTGACGGCATGAGTCTCTAAATCCCATGGTTGGGGGTGAGGAGCTCTGCTGTGTCTCGATGAATTAATGCAATTACTACTGTTTTCCATTCTATCACGCTTGTTTCTATTCTAAGATATTCACTCGCACTTCAACCTGACGAATGTGATGATCTGTGACACTCATCATTATTCTCGCCTATGAACGTGTGCCTGACAACCACCTCTGTTCTATCTGCAATAGCTTGAGTGCATATCTCTTGGGTTTCTAATCTAAGATTAGAACCTTCGTGGTATAGGCTAGAATTATTGGCGACCATTCCTGAGATCCGGAAAGTCTAAACCTTGTCTATGGTATTCCGAGTAGGATCTGGGAAGGGATGACTGTGATGAGCTTTAAACTCACGAGTTCTGGGCGTAGTGACAGACGCAAAAGGATCAATGGATCCTATTCCAACATAAGTGAGAATCGACAGATGATTAGCCGTGCGGTGACAGCGCATTTGGACCATTTTCACTGAGAGGACGGATGGTAGTCATTGACAACGGTGATCCACCAACATACAGCTTGCCATGGAAGGAGCCTTGCGTGTGTGAAGAAGAAGATAGTAGGAGAGCAGAGATTCAGAAGACAGAGCATCTCCAAAACCTCAACCTGTTCTCCATTACTGCATAACAAGTATTTATTTCATGTTCTTTTACTTTTTACAATTAAAACTAAGAATCATTACTGATATCCTGACTAAGAATTACAAGATAACCATAGCTTGCTTCAAGCCGACAATCTCCGTGAGATCGACCCTTACTCACATAAGGTATTACTTGGACGACCCAGTGCACTTGCTGGTTAGTTGTGTGGAATTGCAAAAGTGTGATTGTAATTTTGTGCACCAGTGACGCGGACACATGGGCATGTTTGTGCCTAAGGCACGCCTCCAGCCATGCTTTCGCGTGACTCTCTGTCCAATTCTCTTTTCTTCAAAATGCACTGGTGACGCGGACGCGTCAGCGACGCTGCCGCGTCGCGTGCGTGCTTTTTTTTTGTGCAGAATGCAAATGCAAATGCAGAT
Organism: Arachis ipaensis; assembly: GCF_000816755.2. Lineage (NCBI taxonomy): Eukaryota > Viridiplantae > Streptophyta > Magnoliopsida > Fabales > Fabaceae > Arachis > Arachis ipaensis. The sequence continues at coordinate 14,883,094 of NC_029785.2, forward strand.
GAATATGCAGGAATTATGAATGAACACTAATAAAAATAAAATAAAATAAAAATAAGCAATCAACAAATTAAAATAAAACTAAAACTGAAAGAGAACGATCATACCAGGTGGGTTGTCTCCCACCTAGCACTTTTAGTTAAAGTCCTTAAGTTGGACATTTGATGAGCTCCTTGTCATGGTGGCTTGTGCTTGAACTCGTCTTGAAACTTCCACCAATGCTTGGACTTCCAATAAGCTCTATCAATACCAAGTAAATTTCTCAAGCTTTGATGGAGTTTGTCACAAGCTTTGAGCTCCCAAATTTGATCCTCATATATACCTGGATCTCAAATCTTGTTTCTGCACCCGTCTTCAAGTTGATCATCATGGTTCCATCCGGGTGGCAAGCACTCTGAATTCTCTACGGAGTACCAAACTCTTCTTTTGGATCTAACCAAATTATCACCAGTTGAGTCCTTATATCTTTCTCTTGAAGTATCAACCTTGATAAGCCTTGATTTGCAACTCCAACCACTAAACATTCTTCTCTTACGCTTAATGCCACAAAGGTTCCTAAGTTGGCCATCCATTTCAAGAATACCATACTCAAGTGGGATAGGAAGACAAACAGAGATAAGTTTTACCAACTCAAGTGAAGGAGTAGACGACAACCTAGGTGGAGAAGTCTCCAACATTCTTGACAAAGCATACTCAACTCCCGTCCATCCTTTTCGAAGGGCTTCTACTTCCACATCATTTGCAGACTCAATCAGAGAAGAGTCTTCATACTCAAGGAGTTCGTTTGCGGATGTAGATTTATCACTAGGAGGACTTGATGCATGATTTTCATCACCAAGGGAACTTACTTCTTGATCTATCCCATCCAAGTCTTCATAAGGAATATGCCATGGAGGTTGTGCACTGGCCTTCTTGACATCAATTTCAATCTTATTGGAGGGTACTCTACAATCCTAGATTCCCATGGAGGTTCAGCATCTCCTAAATCTTCAACCACTTCTTCCTCTGCAACTATTATGGCTTCCTCCACTTGTTCCAATATAAATCCATGTTCCTCATTGTCCACCGGAGTTTCTAGTGTCTCCTTCATGCTATGCTCTTCTTTTGATTCTCCATATGTAGCCATGGGAGTACTTTGAGTGTTCAAATGTTGGGAAGCTAATAGATTTACTACCTCGGTAAAGGCAGTCGCGAATTCTAGTACTCCCCGTTTCATCTCTTCTTGCCCTTGAAGAAGAACACCAATAGTATCATGCATTGAAGGTTGAGGTGGATGTGAGGGCTCATTATTTGGGAGGAAAGGTTCATGATAAGAGGGTGGTTCATCACTCTCCATCTTTCCCACTTGTTGCACAGCACACTTCAATTCCTTGTTCTCAAATTGAGATTCTTTAGCCATGAAAGCTTCGGGTGCTGTTCGGCTTATCGCTCGGTCCAATTGGCGAAGGGTTGCATGAAATTTTTCCACTGTTTCCTTGAGACGATCCTTTGATTCTTGTTGCGCTCGGCTATCATAAGTAGGATCATAGTGCTCTTGGATTGATGGATATGGAGATGGTGTATATTGAGGTAGTGGTTCTTGGGAGTAATTGGGTTGGAATTGGAGTGGATCTATGTATGGCTCATAGGGTGGTTGATATGGTGGATAAAGGTTAGAATCATGTGATGGTGTTTGGTAGTGGGGGCTTATGAGTATGGTGGTTCAAATCTATGTTGAGGAGGTGGTTCATAGGCATATGGTGGGGCTTGTCGGTAATTACAAGGGGTCCACCATAACTATTGTCTCGACATGCATTGTTAAATGGTCGTTGTCCAAGGTAGTTTGGAAGGTGTTGTTGCCTAAAGGGTTGATCAAATCCTCGTGGCTCCGTCCATCTCTGATTGTTTTGACCTTGATGCATGTTCCTGTTATAGCTTCCATTCCTTTCAACATTATTAGAACCAAACTCAAAGCGATGGGGTGAGAACTCATAGTAACTAATAGAAATTAAAAACAAAAATAAAAATAAATAAACAAGCAAAAGAAAATATTTACAATAACCAATAATAAGGCACACGTTTGCAATTCCCCGGCAACGGTGCCTTTTTGACGAACGGGTTTCTGTCGGTAAAGAAATTTTTATAAAAATAATCACATTGTAAGTATAGTTTCTAAACCAACAAGAGTCCTTTCATACAAAAGTTTTGGTTGTCACAAGTAACAAACCCCTTTAAAATTGATAACCGAAGTATTTAAACCTCGGGTCGTCTCTCAAGGAATTGCAGGGAGGTGTTCTTATTATTGGTTATGAATCCTGTAAATTGGAGTTTTGGGTTGAGAAATAGGAAGAGAAAATTGCAAGGAAAATAAAATAATAACTAATAAAGTTCTTAGCAAGATACGAGAACTGGACGTCCTATCCTAGTTATCCTTATCAATTGTGATGAGAATTGGATTTTGCTCCCACTTTGTTAACCTCTAACTATAAAGGTAAGTTAAGTGGATGAATCAATTTGATTCCTCAGGTCCTAGTCAATTCCTAAGAAAAGACTAGAGTTGTTGGAATTCAAATCAATCAGCAAAGATAACAATTATCAATCACAAGGATTTTGATAACTCAAGTGCCTCCAATTAATCAATTCAAGCTAAGAATGTAAAAAGCTAAATTAAAAATCATAAACTTGAAATACTTCAAATTGTATTAAATAGAAAATCAATCTAAACATAAAGAATTCATAAACCAAATTGAGAAAATAAATAAAAGGAACATTGAACCTGAAAATTGAGAAGAAGAAATCATAGATCCTTTAAGAGGAATCCTAATCCTAAATCCTAAGAGAGAGGAGAGAGCCTCTCTCTCTAAAAACTACATCTAGACCTAAAATTGTGAATTATGAGAACGTATTGAGTCTCTACATGTTCTCTGACTTTAATCTGTGTTTTTGGGCCGAAAACTAGGTCAAAACGTGGCCCGAAATCGCCCCCAGCGTTTTCTGAATTTTCTGCAGATCGCGCATGCCACGCGTACGCGTCGTCCACGCGTTTGCGTCACTGGCCGAATTCCCTTTCCATGCATCCACGTCAGGCGCGCGCTCGCGTCGTTGTGCTGATTTGCTTCCACGCGTACGCGTCAAGCACGCGTACGCGTCGCTGTGATTTTCTCCGTTTTGCGCGCACGCGTGAGCCATGCGTGCGCGTCACTTCTCGCTGGTTGTCTCCTTTACTTCTTGTGCTCCTTCTATTTTTGCAAGTTTTCTCTCCATTCTCTAAGTCATTCCTGCCTTATAAAGTCTGAAACACTTAACGCACAGATCACGGCATCGAATGGTATAAAGGAGAAATTAAAATACACAATTTAAAGCTTTAGGAAGCAAGTTTTCAATCATAGAATAAATCCAGGAAGGAATTGTAAAATCATGCGAATCATATGAATAAGTGAGTGAAAAGCTGATAAAAACCATTCAAATTAGCACAAGATAAACCATAAAATAGTGGTTTATCAATGGGTAAAATATATAGTACTCTTAAGAATAGTGTGCGAACTTGCACTACCCGCAAGGCAAATATCTTCAGAATATGTCCTTGCCATTTTTCTTCAAAAACAAATAATGATAATAATAAAATGAGTAAAAGTACATGCACAGTAAAATTATTCATATGAATACTTAACAAACACATACATATATCAAACTATTCCATCATTGATCAAATAGCCAAAATTTCCTTTAGAATCCTTAAAGAAATTAGATACATCATAATGAGTGGTGGAATTTTCATAATTTGAAACAAAATTTTTTTTCCTTTTCTTTGTCATCCTTTTTCAAGGATGCTTGATAAAGATAAACTAGGTACCTTGGGGTACGACAGGTACGTGACCAATGGCCCTTTCCACCATAACGGAAGCATTTATCCTCAATTGATTTACTTTGCCCATTGTTTCTTTCTTTATCCTACTTCTGGTGAGATCCTTTCTTATGAACATAATTTTTTTTCCTTCCATAATTTTTCTTCTTATCAAAATCTTGCCATTTACCTCTTTTGGGGTTATAATTTGCTTCAGGAAATGGGGCGACGCCAGCTGGGTGTGCTTCATGATTTCTTAAGAGCAACTCATTGTTGCGTTCAGTAACAAGAAAGCAAGAGCTCGAAAAAAATTTTAAATTCTTTTTCTCGATACTACTGCTGCAGGAGCACATTCGAGGCATGGAAGGTCGAGAAAATTTTCTCTAACATATCGGGCGTGAGGAAGTATCACCGTCTTTTCATGATTATACCTTTCTTCAAGGTCTTTCCACAGATCTGCAGGATCTTTTAATGTGAGATATTCATTTTTCAATCATACTTCAAGATGATGACGAAGGAAAATCATGGATTTGGCTTTATCCTTCTGGGATGTATTATTTTCAGCCTTAATGGTATCTCCAAGATCCATTGAATCAAGATAGATTTTAGCATCTAGTATCCATGATAAATAATTATTTCCAAATATATTAAGAGCATTAAATTCAAGATGAGAGAGTTTCGACATAATGAAAATTTGTTACCTGAGTCTTCCTAAAAATTTGATCAGAGTCTCGTGCTGATAACGTGTTATGAAATAGCTAAATAAATAAATAAGGAAGAGGTAACAAGTATAAAAAAATAAAGAGAGAGAAAGAAGTATTGCAACATAAAAGAGAGAGAGAATTGTTTATTACTTGTGTGTGTAGCCCCTTTGCCTCAGTACTTGTATTTATAGGCACACAAGAGATAATATTTTCAACTCTCATTAAATTCATCTCTCTTGAGAATGTGAGCCACCCATATTAAATAATGGTTATCCACCTCATTTGATCTTATCACAATAAATTACACTGATCCATTAAATAACATGTCCACCACCTATCGCTCCTAATTGGTCATGCAGTTAGTAAGACCACTGTTTACCTCCCATTCATTCCGAATTACATTTTTTTTTGTATGATATTTTGATTGAATTTACGTTATAATAATATATCACTCATATTCTAATTATTTTTTGTAAATTTAATTTTGATTAAAAATAAAATCGTGTTAATGCGACTTATGTTATGTTTGGCAATTTTTATATTAAAATAAATGATAATAAACTAAATTTTATTTAGATTATATTACTGAAAATTACTTTTACAAGACAAAATACTAAAAAAACATGAATTTAAGAATTAATTTATCTTATCTTATAATGTTAATTTAAATTTTTTAAATAAATCTTATTAACCAACTTTATAATAACAATTAGTATTTACTTGTTAAATTAACAAATACATATTCTAATAGACAACATATCAAAAACAAAAAACATATATAAATAATATATCAAAATATACTTTATTAAATTATATTATCTATAATTTTTTTATTACTCTTAGTATTCTTTTATTTAGTTTTCTTTTATACTGTAGATTTTTATTACTTATAATTCTATTATTATTTATAGTTAATTTTTTATTTATTTAGTATTCTTTTTTATTTATTCGCTAACCCCTCCATTATTCATAACTATATCGATCTACTATTACAACCACTAACACATGCTTATAAGAAACCATGTTATACTTATACCAATCAAATCCACATCGGGTTTTCACCGAAAAAAATTTTCTGGCCTGCTACAAGAATATTTTTTATTTTCTATCAGGATATGGGACAGACAAATTTATCCTAACACTACAACCCCATAAATCGATCCAACTGGCTATTCAAAAACAAAATAAGAAGACCCACTCCACTAAATAAAGCTCACAGCAACAAGCCCATCCAACAATTCATTGGCTTTGAACAAATTCAGCCACAAAGCCACTGCGCTACGAGCCGTTCACAAAAGGCAAAACTCCAGGAAACTCAACTCATCGTTCCTTGGTTGACGGGAGATCAGGTTCTTGTCTATCCTTACTCTGCAATTTACTAGCGACACCACATAAGCTACCTTGACGATCTCAGCCATCCACATATTTAATTCAATATCTACACGATTTAGAATCATGTCATACCAGTATATCAAAAAAGTACACTGATACATTGGAAAATCTTCCCACATTATTTGGTCAAAACTCGAAAAACTCAAAAACATAAAGCACAAGTATAGTGAAATGAAGTGAGGTTGTGGTCACAAGTCACGACCCTAAAACCGATTTGAGCTTGTGTAAGTACGTGCTCAAAAGCAATGGGAAAAGGGGAACATCCAAAATAATTAAGGGAAGGAAGGGAGGGATATATAAGGGACCATTCACCCATTTTCAAACAGCGTTAGTGTTCAACAACTAAGGGGTGCCGTTTTATTCCTTTTCGATTTAACGTGGATTTTAAGAGTTATATTAAATGATATGATTTTTTGAGCGAGTCTGTGAAATCTGAAGTGTTATAATGTGTTTTTTTCTTTTTTTTTTTTTTTTTGCACAAGAGTGAACTGTTGCACTGTAAACTTGAAGGTGATTTCGAAATTGTTTATTAAAATGCCATACACTCCTACTTTTTTTAAGGTGGTTTTAGGTACGAATCTTCTATACAAATTAATTGAAATTAAGAGTTATACTGTTTATGAAACTCCAAACATGTAAATATACTTTATCTAATAAAAAGACATTTATTATAGTAATGTGGTATAAAGTTATATAAAATTTATTAAGAACTTTTTTACACTCAGCTCATCCTTTAGAACATACGATCCAGTAGCTTGTAGTTAAGGTTTCTAAATTCCCAATTAGTTCAAAACGATCCCTAAATTTTGAATTAAATAAAAAAGATTTTTAAATTTTTACTTCGCAACTTCATATTATTCTTTCTAATGTCTTTATTAAAGATTTGCGCATATTAATGTATCAGTTAGTGCCACATGTCAAGCCACGTCAAAGGAATCATGATGATATATGTCACACATGGCATATTGACATGGACAATTGACAGTGTGGCAATATAATTTATCCATGAACAACAAAGCTCTTAGTTCTTTCGACCTCCTTGAAGCAGAGGAGAACACAAAATTTTCTAGGAGATTGTTTGGCATCAGCTTTACTTTGCATGGATATCAAGGTCCCAACTCATTCATAATCATTCCTTCAACTCGATATCGAAATTCCTGCTTGTCGAAGGTAGCATATTTTCTGACCAACAGTTTGATTTCACACCTATAAATACAGTGACTGTATTCCTGTGTCATATACACACATACAGTAAATATATAGATCACAATCTTCTCTCAGTTTTCGTTTCTCCATTTTGAATTCTAACATCCAAATTTGTATAACGTTGTGTAGCATTCGGATGATAGCGTGCAATCATCACTATGCTTCATAAGTTTTTGGTCTGTATTTTTTTAACTTATAACCTAGGTACTATATATATAGTTATCATTACATAAGTTGTGAACCCATCATGATATGCACAACGCATTATATGACCTCTATTACCCATGCTCTTTCAATTGTTGTCTTGTGCGCTCAATAACATTAAATTTCAGCAGCCTTTCTAAGCGGGTCTAGTAGTTCTGCTCCGTTACATATAATTTGAACAACTATGATACGGGTACTAGGGATAATAAACATCTCATCCCAAAAACTTAAACTGAATTTGGGGTTCACCAAGAGTCGAACTTTTGACCTTTTGGATCTAAAGTTCTGATACCATGTCATGATACCACTCATCCCAAAAGCTTTAACTAATGGAAAAAGATAACACTAATGGTTATATCTCTAATACTTCCCTAAATCTCCATTGTACAATGAGCTAATACGGCTGGCTTACTTTTCATATGTGGAGGCAACCTGACGTTAAGCACTGGGGCCAGTCACAAAGGAATAGGCTTTTTAAGATATACCGTTTCAGCTTTCCGCTTCGAAATCAAGCTAGAAAAAGACTAATCAAGTGTTGTCCTAATGAAATGGCTGACAGTAGATCAGAGGTTTCGGCTTGGTTTACCGAGTATTCTTTGTTTGATGAGGGCTTGGATGGGACAATGGCTTGACTATGTCAGGTGGTACCATACGACTGCAAGCAGTCAGTAGGTAACTCTTAAAAAGTTCTTTGACGCTCCAGTTGTTAAAAGACACTGGAAAACTTCTCGTTCAGATCCACTGTTAGTTCGTTTTGGATTAATGTGGCGTCTGTACGATGAAGTAGGGCGTCAAGGTCTGGCTTTGAAGGGCATTGCTCTTCCTTACGTCTCACTAGTTCATTCTGTAGTGATACTAGCGAAGAAGGAATATCTAAATAAAGGAGACTAGAGAGGTCTTTTTGCTTGAATCGGGAATGGCGGGACTGATTGACCTGTGTCACTTCCTTGCATCAACAGGAAAGTGCTAAGACCAGCCCCATTATTCTATCAAAGAGCCTAGCAACAACCTATGCGAATAAGGCGAAAACTGCTTCCTTCTCAAGCAGGGAAAACAAAGGCATTCGATGCATCTCTAGGGTTCGAACTCCAGGAACGCAGAGGTTACAGGACTAAGCCACTACTCAAAAAAGATTGAAAGATCAGCGGTTTCCCTATGATAATTTAAAACAGCATTTCTCTAATTAAATGACTCAAGATAGGTTATCTTCTCTATATCTGGCAATGGTCAGCATTCTCCAAGAGGCGAAAGAAAAATCCCAAGTCAGATCAAAATATGGGTGATCAAAAGATCATGATCCGGAAAGACGAGATGCTTACTTAAAGAACCTTTGTTTTCGCCCTGGGATTTCTCCAATCTTCTACCGAGAGGCCGCTGGAGTAAACTTTGTCTCATCCTCATCCCCCTGGGAAAGGAGATCATGTGGACGGTCTGCGAAGAACAATCAAGGGATAACACCTCAATTAAGGCATTCTAGTTCGACGTGCTACCTTCTTGTTGTATCGATTCTTGGTAGACAATGGTGGTTTAGATCGAGACGCTTTAGCAGTCAAAAGTTTGAATCCGTCATTGGCCTGTCTAGATGCAGAAGACTTCCAGCCCTTATTCCGACAACAGCTTCTCAAGCAGGGGATTCAATCAAGAAGAGTGGATTCTGGGTATCCGGGCTACACTAAACCTTTTCCTTTTCTTTTGCAGACCGGAAGGATTTTATGTTAAGACTGGATAAACATCTAAGAGCTTCTTCTGTGCATTTGCTTTGGCATTTGTCCCCTGCGCATTCAATTCCGAAAGTCAGTGCCTTTTGATTTTACTTGCTCCTCTCCGGCTCGTTACAAGTATTCCACTCGCGCCTCTCTGCATGAATCCCATTCCGTCTCCTTTGCGGAATCGAAAGAAGGACCGCCCCTTTCTGAAGACTTGCAAGTGACATCCATCCCATTCCCCTAGCAGTGGATTCTCCAACTTTTGCAAGAGTAAGAGTGGAACCACAAGTCGAAGGTTCCAGTACTGCTATGGTCCTTGTTTCAGGGGGTTGCAGATAATCATGTTCACAAATCGGCTATTGGGCTTTCTAGTGAGTCCTACGGGATCGTCTGCTGTGCCTGGTCGAAATGTGTGAGCGGAGCACTAGTAAGGCTCTTTAAGTTACGGATCATCTTGAAATGTAATTCCCTTTATCTGATTGGCAACCTATTCAACTATATGATGCAACCTAGTCTTCGACTGATGCCATAGATCTACCGGAAGCTCTATTTTGTATCTTCCTCCTGTTGGTGAGTTACCTCTTCCCTTCCTTCCTTTCCATTTAATCACCGAAAAAACCTACCTTTCATACTTTTGATAGCAATTAATCGAACGGGTAAGGCCGAAAGGGGAAAACGCGTTACATTAATGGGTCGGCATCCTTCCTTTGAGGGGTGCAACCAAAGCTACTTTAGTTTAATTAAGTAGAGCTCGTCAAAGCCTAATATAATAAGAGATCATGTTTTCCTCTAACTTAGGCCTTAATATGGGCATGTCAGAAGCCAGTAATCAGATAATAGACTTAAGCTCGAGCTAGAACTGTAAGAAATCCCATGTTGACAATGAATTAAATAAATGAATGCAAAAGAGACAATCTCTCCGCTTATAGAATTCCTTCTTGTATCTGAGATTGGATTGTCTACCTAAATCGGATTTCGAAATTGTTGAAAGACCAATCCCCTATCCAATTTCGGGCAGTTAAGTGTTTCCACTTCGAATTTCGTTGAGGAGTGAGTGAATGCAGTCGTTAAGCCGAAAATGCTAGGAATATCCTCTATAGCATCCGATTTTCATCTCCTTGGTTCCATATCTTAATGCTGACCTGTAATTGCCCTGGGCTGTCCCGGAATTGTAATAGGAAACCAATCCATGCTAACGAATTCATACGCTTGAACGTGGTACTAAAGCAGAAGCCTACTACTCCTAGTCCTCAACCTCAAACCTTCGTTTGGCTCTATCCTCGAGGAAATGTCGTTCGGGGGTCTTGTCCTATACCCTCACGTCTTTGGCAACCAAAACGGAAAAGATATTTGAAAGAAAGTCTTCCAGCGGCAAAGGCTGGATCGGGGCATGACATTGGTAGTGAAGGCAACCAATAGCCCATTTGCTGTAAGGGAAAGGTCTTATCCAATATTTCCATCTGTCGTTACGGGACTGGAGTCTCCAAGTTAGTTTCTTCGATAGGGGAAAGGCCTTCCCGGTTTCAAAGCTCAATCGGAGGTGGCTTTCCTTTCTTTTTCTATCGAAAGGGAAGTAAGTAAGGTCTCTTTTCTATTGGTTCCCGCCAAGCATTGGCGCAACTACAGTCCCATAGTGTGTTTCCTTCTCCATAGCCAGAAAGAAGGCATGTCTTCGTTAGCTTCGATTGCAGCACCAGAAGCAGTCTCACAAAATCGTACCAAATGCCCTTTCTTCTTTATGGCATCGTTGTCGGCTCTGAAACAGCTGTTCAAACTATCCCTTTTAAGGCCTTCTAAGCCTTCCTATTCGCCAAAAAGTTATTAGTGTGTAATATTTTTTTCAGTACTCTGTATGAATGGCTAGAGTACATGTTGGCTTTTACGTGAATATAGTGTTACTATGAGTGAGTAGAGTTAATTACAGTAGTTAGAGTTGTCATTTATTATTAAAAGAGAAATGATAGGGGTTAGCAGGTTTTGTAATTTGTAATTATCAATTAGTTATCATTAGTATTTTTAATGATGTTAGATTATATCTAATAGTGTGGAATTATTTACTTTTATTTTGTTGGTTAAGTGATGGTCAGATTTTAACAAAAGTGCTGATATCCTAAACTTTCTCTTATTAAAAACTATTTTCTGTCATTTTTATTAGTTTGAGGAATATATAACTATACATAAAAAGCTCATCTATGCAGGGACGGATTTAGAGAGGGGCGAGTAGTAGTCTCAACCCTCTCAAAATTTAAAAAAACTATACTTATATATA
>NC_029785.2:14894499-14900736 GCF_000816755.2 Arachis ipaensis
TTTTTTAATATATATTAATAAATCTTTTAAAAATTTAACTCAATAACTATAAATTATGTCTAAATTACTTTTAGAAAATAAAAAATATAATAATAAAATAATTAAAAAATTCATCTAAAATTCATCCCTCCATTTTAAAATTCCTGAGTCCGTCCCTGCTTCTATGTACTTGTGATATAGATAACAATGAAATACACAATACAGTTTTTCAATACTTTCTTTTTCATAATCTTTTCTTCTCTGTCAAATATTTGAACTGTTTTTCATGAGTTCAAATTCTATTCTTAGCTCAAATACTATCATGGTATCAAGAGGCTAATTCTTCTTTCTTCAAAATCTCATTCAATTTCTTCCTTTTTTCCTCCTTTTCGATCCTACTTTTTCTCCCAGTAAAGATCAAATCATGTCGATTAGTCTAGCTGAATCTTCATAAAAGGCATTTCTCCCATTTCTGATAAACTCGATGACAACAACTTCAAGACTTGGAGGCATCGGGTCCTACTAATAATTTAGAGTCTAAGCTTGGAGGATCATCTTTATTAATCCAAATTTTCATAACAATATGAAGAAGATACTGTTAAAAAGACCAAGACAGAAACTAAAACCTACAAGCAATGGAGACTTGATGATCTTACCTTGTCAATCTGGTTTCTTGCATCTGTCATCACACCTTTCAAGAACAAGATAATTCACTGCCATCAATTTTATGAAATCTGAAAAATTCTCAATGATTACTTTGCTGAATCCTTTGCTACAAGAATTCAGAGCTTGAAAGCTCAACTAAAATTAGTATAAAAAATAGGTACTATCCCATATTACCTTCTCAAAATTCAATAATTGTTGAATTCACTACATTCAATTGGTTATCCAATTCGACAAGATGATTATATTTCTGCAATTCTTGATGGTTTAATCAACCACCACCTTCTCAATTTAATCAACTACGTGCTTATTTTTCTAATCCACCGAATTATCAAGAATCAGTGTGATATCTAGATTTTGGTGTAAGTCACCATGTGACACCAGATTCTCTAAACTTCTGAGTTCAACTCCTTCTCCTCATGATTCTGATAAGTTGTTTGTAGGTAATGGCCAAAGTACAAAAAATCTTGCTCAAGGTTCCTTTATTCTTTGTGATAAAAATAGCAAAATTAACTTTTTACTTACTAAACTTCTTCATGTTCCTTAGATTACTCAAAACTTGTTAAGTGTTTTTTAATTTGTATTAGATAATCATGTTTATTTCGAGTTTTGGCCTTATAATTGTCTTGTGCGTGATTAGGACTCTCGAGAAGTTCTTCTCCAAGGCAAAGCTAATCACGGAATTTACTCTTTTCACAATGTGTGTGTTCCTATTTCTAATATCTCTAGTAGTTCTTGTAATTTAAGTAATACTTCTCAGTCAGATAAAACAGTTTTTGTAGCTCAAAGCAATAAAGATGTAACCATTGATCTTTGACATAAACGATTAGGTCATAGTTCAATGCAAACAATTCTCTCTATATTAAAAAAGTGTGGTGTTTCTATTCAATTTGAGTCTTCTCTTGCTCATGTCTGTGAATATTGCACAATGAAAAAAATGCAACTTATAATGCTCTCTTAAATCTTATTTATATTGATATTTGTGGACCGTCCCATATGTTATCTAGAAATGGATATCGATATTATATCTCCTTTGTTGATTCTCACACAAAATTCATTACCATTTTTCTTCTAACACATAAATCAGAGTCTCTAGAAGCTTTGAAAAATTACAAGGCATTCATAGAAACACAAACCGGCTTAAAACTCAAAGCTGTGCAAACTGATAAGGAAATGAAGTTTATATCACATTCCTTTACACAAATTACTAACTGAATATGGTATAATGCATAGGAAATCATGCCCTTACACACCTAACAACTAGGTAGTGTGGAGAGAAGACATAGACATATAACTGAGGTTGGTCTATCTCTTTTAGCAACTGCAGGTTTAACTTTTTCATTTTGGGAAGATTCCTTTATTTCTGCAGTTTATATCATCAATAGATTACCTAGTTCTGCTTTAGAGTTTAAGTCACCATTTGAAGTGATATTTGGTAAATTCCCATATTATAAGTCCCTAAAAATATTTGGATGTGCTTGCTTTCCATAAGAAAAAGGCTATGGATGCTGAAATTCAAGCTTTCACTAGGTGTAAGACATGGGATTAGTTGAAATCCCAAGCAATAAGACTGTTATAGGCTCTAAGTGAATCTTTGCTATCAAAAGGGACCTTTTAGGCAACATTGTTAGATACAAAGCCAGGCTTGTTCCCAAAGGCTTCTTACAGATTGAAGGGATAGACTATAGTCAAATTTACAGTCCAATTGTGAGGCTTACAACTGTAAGAATTATCTTAACTATTGCATTGTCTCTTGGATGGCCTTTGAGGCAATTTGATTTTGACAATGCCTTCTTAAATGAAAACTTAGAAGAAGAGCACCTCCTGGTTATCAAATTGGTACTTTATCACAGGTTTGTAAATTAAAAAAAGCAAGCTATGGATTGAAACAAGCTCTAAGAGCTTGGTTCAACACATTGACTAACCCTTGTTAAGTTTGGTTTCACTAGATGCAAGTATATGGAGATAGATCTTCATTGTCTTTGAAAAATGGAAAACAAGAAGAAATTATATGCTGTTCACATTCCTTCCTCAAATAAATTGGTGACATTTTTACCAAATTTCTATCAGTATCTCTATTTCACAAGTTTAGAGACAAACTTAAAGTAGTTTCTCAACCCACTGTTAAGTTTGAGAAGAGATATGAGTGAACAGAGTTAGTTATAATAGTTAGAGTAGTTATCTATTATTAGAAACTACTTTTTGTTATTTTTGTTAACTTGTGTGATAGATAACAATGAATATACAATACAGTTTTCTAATACTTTCTTTTTCATAATCTTTTCTTTTCTGTCAAATACTTGAACTCTTTCTCATGAGTTCAAATTCTGTTCTTAGCTCAAACACTATCAGTTACTTTCAGAATTTCATGTTAGTGATACCAGAATTACATGATTATGAGTTCAAGTTTTTCAAGTAACAGTACAAAATTATTAGGTTTAGAATTAGAAGTTATAGATTTTATTTGAGCAACGTCATAAGCTAGAAAGATGGCTAGCTCAAAATATTGCATGAGATAACATCATCAAGACATTAATTGTATAATAGTTAGTTCACTTAGTTGTGATGCTAGATCTGAGGGCAAGTTGGTTGGGCCCTCTACGTCGCCATCTAGACATGCGATTTAATTTGCTCCAACAAAATAGTGATGGACAAGAAGGACACGTCCATCATAAGCATGTATAGTGACAAGACAAATAACTAAAATAAAATCAAGGAGTAAATGATCAAGTTAGTTCAAGAAGATTCACCTTAAATTAGTCTCTAGATAGTTTTTTAAACTAAATTGTAAGCTAATTTTTTTTATGAATCAAATTAATCTATGAGAAAACTTCTATTAATAGAGTGGTGGGTGGCATTCAAACAAAATAACATCGTTTTGCTCTTCAGATAAAATCTCATAAAAAAATTTTGTATTTGTCTTTCCACTGCCAAATATAAATATGTACTTTTCATATAGGGTCGTTAAAATAGTTTAAATCTGTTAAATTAATCTGTTTATCCACTTAAACAGATAGATTTTTGCTCTAAATTCAAGCATGTTTAAACTTTGGATTAAATAGAGTGTGACTTATTAACTCCAGAAAAATAACAGATTAAACGAGAATTGATAACATAATCATCCACGTTAGAATTCCATTAACGACATCTGAGACAGAAGTGCTCTTAAGGATTAATATGATTCACATCAAGAAACTATTAGGATCGAATTAATTCAAAAATAGGTAAACACCTAAATTGTTTTTTAAAAAAAATTAAATTGGACCTTTGATCCTAACAAATTTTATTTTTATTATTCTAGAAGTCATAGAAACAAATTAATCTCTTCGTAAATAACAGAGACTAAAAGAAATTAATTGTTTTATAATAATATTTTTTTGAATTTAATTATCAATAATAAAATTTATTTAAAATTTTGTTACACAACACACATAATAAAATTTCAAAAATGCTATTTGTACACCAAAATCAGCTACTAAAATCAGCCACCAATGTATTTGTGTATAAATACATGTGTAGTTTAATTTATTTTTAATGTATATTTGTATTTCAACATGTATTTTATACTGGTGGCTGACTTTGGTGGCTGATTTTGAC
This sequence comes from Arachis ipaensis, assembly GCF_000816755.2. NCBI lineage: Eukaryota > Viridiplantae > Streptophyta > Magnoliopsida > Fabales > Fabaceae > Arachis > Arachis ipaensis. Next base: position 14,898,739 of record NC_029785.2, read on the forward strand.
GTACATATAGAATTACTCATAAAATTTTTATTGAAAACGATGAAGAAGGGATCAATTTCTCTAACAAAAATAATTTTGAGAGACTTCCAACAAACTAGCTCATAAGTCCTAACGAAGTCACTTTCACTCTTGCATATAAATGCATGAACCCTTCGCAATGTGTATATTGCTTCTCAATTTTACATGATTCGTCACTACTCACTACTTGCTACCCATAGCAAGTTGCTACTACAGAAACCCCACTTCTCCCTCGCCATTTTCACGTGGTGGAAAATCACTTGTGCTATTGATTGCTACAGAGTGGACATTACATCAAGAAAAGTTAAAGGTTATACATGCATTATTAAGCTAAACTGTAAATTAACTGAATAAAATTTATTTAAAATTTTGTCATACAACACACATAATAAAATTTCAAAAATGCTATTTGTACACCAAAATCAGCTACTAAAATCAGCCACCAATGTATTTGTGTATAAATACATGTGTAGTTTAATTTATTTTTAATGTATATTTGTATTTCAACATGTATTTTATACTGGTGGCTGACTTTGGTGGCTGATTTTGACGTACATATAGAATTACTCATAAAATTTTTATTGAAAACGATGAAGAAGGGATCAATTTCTCTAACAAAAATAATTTTGAGAGACTTCCAACAAACTAGCTCATAAGTCCTAACGAAGTCACTTTCACTCTTGCATATAAATGCATGAACCCTTCGCAATGTGTATATTGCTTCTCAATTTTACATGATTCGTCACTACTCACTACTTGCTACCCATAGCAAGTTGCTACTACAGAAACCCCACTTCTCCCTCGCCATTTTCACGTGGTGGAAAATCACTTGTGCTATTGATTGCTACAGAGTGGACATTACATCAAGAAAAGTTAAAGGTTATACATGCATTATTAAGCTAAACTGTAAATTAACTGAACGTGATAGGGAAAAGCACTTAACATCAGTTGGTTTGACACAATATATTACATGAAAGGTAATATATGTATGTATACGAAGTGATATATGAAATGAAATTAAAGACATTGCATCCGCTCTCTATGATTAGAGACTAGAGTTTTATTATCATATATTTAATAATTAGTTGCAACTAGAATATGTATATATATTGTTGGGGTTTTAATTAATCTTGTTGCTAAGGATGGGGACCTATCTAATTCTCTATGCCTATATAGTTATGTCGTCACAGTGGATTAGTGACGTGATGATTTTAATGTACGAAGACGGTACAACCCCTCTCCCACATAGGCAAAGGGATTAGGAGTTTAGGGCCCACATAGTAAGGCTTTAGGCTATCTTCAGTAGGAACTCATCCCAATTTTTGTTTATGGTCCACCTATCATAAAAAGTAACTCTACATCAGTTTTTGCGTCATAAACAGTAAATAAGAACTCAAAGCATCTCTCTCTTCTCCATTAGAACTTAGGAATAACTAACTTTAGTCCCTATTGTAATCCTACTTAATTAATTAATTAATTAAAATATTTAAAATTAATGTAATTAATTTTTTTGAATAATATAGTTTAAATTTATAAATTTAAAAATAATTCACTATTAAAAGATATTAATATTAAATAAATTCATATATAACAATAATACACAATATATAATTTAGAATTACACTAATTTGTAAATGTATTCGGTAGTGTGAAATTTTGATTTGGAACTTGAGAGTTTGAGATTTGAGATTGTTGGGTATTTGAAATTTGAGGAAAGTTTTGTAAGTAATTGAAGAAAGAGTTGAGTTGGTTTAGATCCATTCTTTTGAACAAAAAATAATATTAGCAGAGCTTTAATTTTGTAAACTTGGAAGAAGATGAAAAAGAGTAGTAGAAAGTGTGAGAATAGAAGTGTATCTAAGTGGTATATATAGAATAACAAAATATTAATTTGTTAATGATAATGGTAATATAGTAACGGCTAATTTTCAACAGCTAATTTTGCAACGGTTAATTTTACAACAGCTAATTTAATATAAT
>NC_029785.2:14900819-14926899 GCF_000816755.2 Arachis ipaensis
GTTATTTCCCAACCAAAAGTAGAATAATATAATAACATATTATGTAACGTTATTAGTTATTATATTAATACTATATTATTTAATTTTTTTTAATTTAAGTGCCGGATGTTAAAATTTTATTGATTATAATGAAAACAAAGTAAGTCCCTTTGAGCAGGACCTTCCTTGCTTTGAAATATGTGCTGAGACTCATGTTTATGTTGCTCTAATGGTTGGTGTTTAGCTTTTGTCAGAACGAGTCTCTCATTCTCTTACCGTTGGAGATACTCTTAGCGAACTCGTATATATAATAGGATAGTGTATTAGCAAATGTATCTGATGGCTCCTTATTATGGACCATTTACCTTTTGCTGTAATATTATTACCTCTAAAATACCACTAAAATACCACTAAGATTGATGGTCATGAATCATCACTAACTCATTATACCTAATGATTTTATCTATTTAATTTTGTGTGACTAAATATTTAGGTAAGTCAAGTATTTCTTGATATATTAAAATCATGTCTCTGTATGTTGGAAAAACTTTAACAAAGGTTTAAAATAAGAATTTGTCTAACAGCGAAAGTACCAAAAATAATTTTTCTACAATCTGTGCGATTAAATAGGTAATACCAAAGATACTCAAAGCAGCAAATATAATGGCAGAAATTAAATAATCAGACACCAGAATTTTAACGTGAGAAAACCCCCAAAAGAGGGACAAAAAATTCACGGGACCTAATCTAGAAAAATTTTTTACTATCAGAATAATGGGTACACAAACAGTCTTCCTAGTGACACTAGGACATCTCAACAATCAACAATATACATCACCAAAACTGGTGGAATCAACATAAATCCTCCACAAAGTGGGTATCTCAAATCAGGCAAAAGAGAAGGCAATACAATTAGCAAGTTATATCCTAATGTTCATCTCTACACCAGGAATAACATACTGAAATTTCATAAAAAATGGAGCAAGTTTACCGGTTCAATCGGATCAAAGATGGCTTGCCCTTTTCCCCCAAATTCCTTCTTCTCTTCGGCGCCGATAAAACTCTCTCCTCTCTATGTGTTTGCTTTTGTTTCAAAAAATGATAGGCTTACCTCTCATTTTCTCTCCGTGGCTATTTGGCCACTTCTCTTTTTTTATTTATTTTTAATTTTTTTATAATATGTGGGCCCCACTTAGTTGGGAACCCACCAACAAATCTCTCAATCACCAACTCAAGTGGGGATAGGCTGCTCTACCAAGCCCGCCTTCTCTTTCCAGGAATCAAACTTCACTGCAGGTAAACTTTTAGTCATTATATCTGAGCCATTATCATCAGCATGGATCTTCTCAATTGCATATGACTTCATCTCAAGCGCTTGACGTATCCAATGATACATCACCTCTATGTGCTTCGATCTGGATTGAAACTTTGGATTCTTACTGAGATGGATAGCACTCTGACTGTCACAAAATAACACAAACTTCTCTTGATTGATGCCTAACTCTTGTAGAAATTTCTTCATCCACAAGATTTCTTTAGAAGCTTCAACAACAGCAATGTATTTTGCCTCTGTAGTAGACAAAGCAACACATTTCTGAAGTCGAGATTGCCACGACACAGCTCCCCTGCGAAAGTCATCATATAACCAGAAGTAGACTTTCTTGAATCAAGATCCCCAACCATATCCGCATCTGTGTAATCATCCAACACAGGTTGGCCACTCCCAAAGCATAAACAAACTCTGGAAGTACCATTAAGGTATCTGAGAATTCACTTCACTGCTTGCCAGTGTTCCTTACCAGGATTAGAGAGAAACCGACTAACAACTCTAATGGCATGAGCAATATCCGGCCTGATGCAAACCATAGCCTACATCAAACTGCCAACTGCAGATGCATATGGAATCTTCTTCATTTCTGCTTTTTCTTTCTCACTTGTAGGACATTGCTGCGAACTCAGCTTGAAATGACTAGCAAGTGGAGTAATAATAGGTTTAGAATTACTCATGCTAAACCTCTCTAAAATCTTCTTAATGTACTTCTGTTGCGACAACCACAGTTTTTCCATTCTTCTTGTCACGAGTGATACTCATGCCAAGGATTTTCTTTGTAGGACCCAAATCCTTCATAGCAAAGGATCTGTTCAAATCTTTCTTAAGACTTTCAATCTTCTTAGTGGCATGACCAACAATCAACATATCATCAACATAAAGCAAGAGAATTATAAAATCACCATCAGAGAATTTCTTAACATACACACAAGGATTAGAAGAAGTCTTATTATACCCATGACCTTCTATAAAGGAATCAAACTTCGTGTACCACTGCCTTGGCGCTTGCTTCAACCCATATAAGTTCTTCTTCAATTTGTATATAAGATGCTCCTTTCCTTTAACCTTGAAACCCTCTAGTTGCTCCATATAAATTTTTTTATCTATGTCACCATGAAGGAATGCAGTCTTCACATCAAGCTGCTCAACCTCTAAATTCAAGTTAGCTGCCAATCCAAGCACAACTCGAATAGAGGACATCTTCACAACTGGAGAGAAAATCTCCTCAAAATCAATCCCTTTCTTTTTCTCAAAGCCTTTCACAACCAATCGAGCTTTGTACCTTGGCCGTGAGACATTTTCATCCGCTTTCAGTTTGAACACCCATTTATTCTTAAATGCTTTTTTACCCTTCGGTAGCATCACCAATTCAAAAGTATGATTCTCATGCAAGGATTTCATTTCTTCTTGCATGGCCTTCAACCAATCTTTCTTATGCTCATCAGACATAGCTTCCTGGTAGCTCTCTGGCTCCCCAGTCTCAGTGTTCATCACATACTCATGAGGAGAGTATTTCTGAGAAGAATGACGCTCTCTAGTAGATCTTCTCAATTCAAGCTCAACTGATGGTTTATGTGGAACTTCAACATCTGGCACTTCAGGTTGAGGTGTAGGTTCATCATGCAAATTGTCACCATCATTATCAACTTGTACATCTCCCCCATCAACAGGACGTCTAGTGGAAGGACTAGGTTCATCATCAGCAGAATGTCTAACAGTTATTGTTGGCTTATCTGTCTTCTCAAGGTCTTCAATAGTTTGGTCTTCTAGAAAAATCACATCTCGGCTTCTAATTATCTTCTTGCTCACCGGATCCCATAACTGTAACCAAAGTCTTCGTGACCATAACCCATGAAGATACACTGCTTTGACTTCCCATCAAGTTTAGACCTTTTATCTCTTGGAATGTGAACAAAAGCCCTGCAGTTGAACACTCGCAAGTGACTATAGTAGACATCTTTCCTCTCCAAACTTTTTTTGGAACATCACCATTTAGTGGAATTGAAGGAGAAAGGTTGATCAAATCTACTGCAGTCCTAATCGCTTCACCCCAAAAGGGTTTAGGCAACTTTGCATGAGAGAGCATACACCTGACTCTATCATTGATAGTGCGATTCATTCTCTCTGCAACTCCATTATGTTGAGGAGTCTTAGGAACTGTCTTCTCAAGCTTGATTCCATGTCCTTTACAATACTCTTCAAACGGACCCCTGTATTCACCACCATTATATGCTTGAACATATTTCAATTTCCTTCTTGTTTCTCTTTCAACATTGGCATGAAAGTGTTTGAAGATACCGAGCACCTGGTCTTTAGATTTCAAAACAAAAGCCCACACTTTTCGAGAATAATCATCAATAAAAGTAACAAAATATGATGCACCACCTAGTGTCTTAGCATCCATAGTGAAAACATCAGTGTGAACTAAATCTAGAACATGTGATCTCCTATGAGGTTCAGAATTATGAAATGATACTCTAGCATGCTTTCCAACAAAACAATGAGTGCAAGTATTTAAAGTTGTACCTTTCATTGGAAGTGAGTGCTTCTTGGTCAAGACGCTTAGTCCTTTCTCGCTCAAGTGACTAAGACGTATGTGCCACAAATCAGAAGAGGAATCATCAGCTACATTAACATCTTCTTTGCACAACTTTGCTTGCAACCGGTAGAGAGTAGTGAGACTATTGTCTTCTCTAGCAATAATGAGAGCCCCTTTGGTAATCTTGCATTTTTCACTATCAAAGGAAGTGCAATACCCCTCTTGATCCAATGCCTTCACTGAAATGAGATTGAACCGCATATCTGGCGCATGCCTAACATTCTTCAACTGTAACTTACATCCCATGTTAGTTTTAAGTCACATATTATAACACCCTACCACACAGAGCTTTACACCTAGGATGTAAAACAGAGGTGGCGAGGCGCTACGACTTCTAAAAGTAAAAAAATTTATGTACATAATATAGTGAAAAAGATTTATAACTAGGAGCCTTTAAAGAAAGGTTAAGATCGTAAATGGTAAAATGAAAAAGCGCAACACTCACACTACGTAAATAAAAAACAGAAAGATAAGAGAAGCTAATATAGATATAACCGAAAGAGAGCTCCAAGGTACAAATATCAAAACTCAGGACTCAGCTCGCGAAGACAAACCGGCTTGAGCACATAAGTATATAACATATATATAAGAGAACCCAAAATAAGCCTAAGATACAGATTTACAGAACCTATTTCTCCAAAATAACCTCTAAGAGGAAGTTAATACATCAGTACATAAGTAGTGGAGATAAAAGTATCTACATATAAGCATATATTCAAAATAAAGTCCCAAAGAAAAGGATCTCCGCTATCAGAAGCTTTCAGTATGCCTCAGTGAGGTGCCTCATGTCCTGCATCTGAAAACCATAAAATATGTATGGGATGAGAACTGAAGGTTCTCAACATGGTAACGGTGCCCACATAACTAACATATAAGGTCCTGGGAAAGCCGAAGGCAGTCTTAGAACTTCCGACAATAGATTCAAACTTAAAACTAACATTTTAAACCATAAACAGAGTGAGGTATCTAAGGATTCCTGGTTCTATCTAACTTCCTAACTTAATAATGAGCAGATAATTTATATGCTTTTTGGCATTGTTTTTAGGTAGTTTTTAGTACGATTTAGTTAGTTTTTAGTATATAATTATTAGTTTTTAAATAAAAATAACATTTCTAGACTTTACTATGAGTTTGTGTATTTTTCTATGATTTTAGGTATTTTCTGGCTGAAATTGAGGGACCTGAGCAAAAATCTGATTCAGAGGCTGAAAAAGGATTGCAGATGCTGTTGGATTCTGACCTCCCTGCACTCGAAATGGATTTGATGTAGCTACAAAAATCCAATTGGTGCGCTCTCAATTACGTTTGAAAGTCGACATCCTGGGCTTTCCAGCAATATATAATAGTCCATACTTTGTCCGAGTTTTGATAACACAAACTGGCATTTGAACGCCCACTTTCTACCCTATTCTGGCGTTAAACACCAGAACTGGCATAAAAGCTGGAGTTAAACGCCCAAACTGGCACCAAAGCTGGCGTTTAACTCCAAGAAGAGTCTCTACATGTGAAAGCTTCAATGCTCAGCCCAAGCACACACCAAGTGGGCCCCGGAAGTGGATTTCTGCACTATCTGTACGTTGTTACTTATTTTCTGTAACCCTAGCTACTAGTTTAGTATAAAAACTACTTTTAGTGATTTATTTTATATCCTTGATTAGTTTTATGCTATCATAGATCATCTTTGATCACGTTTTGGGGGCTGGCCATTCGGCCATGCCTGGACCATTATCGCTTATGTATTTTCAACAGTGGAGTTTCTACACCCCATAGATTAAGGTGTGGAGCTCTGTTGTTCCTCATGAATTAATACAAAGTACTATTATTTTTCTACTCAATTCAAGCTTATTCTTATTCTAAGATATTCATTCGCACCCAAGAACATGATGAATGTGATGATTATGTGACACTCATCACCATTCTCACCTATGAACGCGTGCCTGACAACCACTTCTGTTCTACATGAAAACGAGCTTGAATGCATATCTCTTAGCCTCCATTCCGAAAGATCGGAGTCTTCGTGGTATAAGCTAGAATCAATTGGCAGCATTCTTGAGATCCGGAAAGTCTAAACCTTGTCTGTGGTATTCCGAGTTGGATCTGGGATGGGATGACTGTGACGAGCTTCAAACTCGCGAGTGTTGGGCGTAGTGACAGACGCAAAAGGATCAATGGATCCTATTCCAACATGAGTGAGAATCGACAGATGATTAGCCGTGCGGTGACAGCGCATTTGGACCATTTTCATTGAGAGGACGGACGGTAGCCATTGACAACGGTGATCCCCCAACATACAACTTTTCATAGAAAGGAGTATGAATGATTGAATGAAGGCAGTAGGAAAGCAGAGATTCAGAAGGAGCAAAGCAACTCCATACGCTTATCTGAAATTCTCACCAATGAATTACATAAGTATTTCTATCTTATCTTATATTTTATTTATATTTTAATTATCAAAACCTCATAACCATTTGAATCTGCCTGACTGAGATTTACAAGATGACCATAGCTTGTTTCAAGCCGACAATCTCTGTGGGATCGACCTTTACTCACGTAAGGTTTATTACTTGGACGACCCAGTGCACTTGCTGGTTAGTTGTGAGGAGTTATGAAAAAGAATTGAGATTATGAACGTGCGTGCCAAGTTTTTGGCGCCGTTGAGATCACAATTTCGTACACCAAGTTTTTGGCGCCATTGCCGGAGATTGTTCGAGTTTGGACAACTGACGGTTCATCTTGTTGCTCAGATTAGGTAATTTTACTTTATTTTTAAAGCTTTTTATTTTCAAAAAATTTTCAATATATATATATATATATATATATATAATAAATAAATTATTCTATGTCTTCAGAATTCTTAAGAATGAATTCTAGAGTTTCATGATGATTTGTTGAAGTCTGGCTGGCTGTGAAGCCATGTCTAATCTTTTGGACCGAGGTTTCAACTTATAATCACAAGAGCTTGTTGATTTCTATCAATCTTGCTGTTGAATGTAATGATCTGCTAAAGCTTGGCTGGCCATTGGCCATGTCTAGTGTTTTGGACCGAAGCTTTCACTGAAAGCTTGGCTGGCTAGTAAGCCATGTCTAAATTCCTGGACCAGAGTTTTTAGACTAACATTGCATGATTCCTGGAATTCCTATTAAAAATTTTAAATTTATTTATTTTCTTTTCCAATTAATTTTTGAAAAATTACAAAAAAAATAATAAAATCATAAAACCAAAAAGAATTTTGTATTTCTTGTTTGAGTCTTGTGTCAAATTTTAAGTTTGGAGTCAATTGCATCTTTTTAACTTTCCTTAAAAGTTTTCGAAAACTCATGCATGGTGTTCTTCATGATCTTCAAGTTGTTCTTGATGATCTTCTTTGTTTGATCTTTGCATTTTCATGTTTTGTGTCTTTTCTTGTTTTTCATATGCATTTTCAATTTGTTAGTGTCTAAAGTTTGAAAATTTCTAAGTTTGGTGTCTTGCATGTTTTTCTTTTCTTAAAAATTTTCAAAAATAAGTTCTTGGTGTTCATCTTGACATTCAAAGTGTTCTTGGTATTCATCTTGACATTAAAAGTGTTCTTGCATGCATCATGTGTTTTGATCTTGAATTTTCATGTTTTGAGTCATTTTGATGTTTTTCTCTCTCCTCATTAAAAATTCAAAAATAAAAAAAAAATTATATTTCCCTTATTCTTCTCATAAATTTCGAAAATTTGGATTGATTTAGTCAAAAGTTTTAAAAATCTAGTTGTTTCGTATGAGTCAAGTCAAATTTTCAATTTAAAAATCCTATCTTTTCAAAACCTTTCCAAAAATAAAATATTTTTTATTTTTCTTTCAATTTTTTTCGAAAATTTTAAAAATTGATTTTCAAAATCTTTTTCTTATTTTTATTTCATATTTTCGAATTCGTTGACATTTAATATTTTGATTCAAAAAATTTCAAGTTGTTACTTGCCTATTAAGAAAGGATCAATCTTTAAATTTTAAAATCATATCTTTTAGTTTCTTGTTAGTCAAGTAATTAACTTTAATTTCAAAATTAAATCTTTTTAAATTTTCTTTTCAAATATTTTTCAAATTAAATTTCAAATCATATCTTTTTCAAAAATTAATTTTCAAAATCTTTTCTAACTTCTTATCTTTTCAAAATTGATTTTCAAATATTTTTCAATTAACTACTTGAATTTTTGTTTAATTTTAAAAAAAATTCTTATCTTTTTTTTAAAAAACTATCTAACTACTTTCCTCTCTCTGATTTTCGAAAATCACTAACCACTTTCTCAAAAATCTTTTTAAATTAAATAATTTAATTAGTTTTCAAATTTTATTTTTTTTCTCTTTTTAATTTTCGAATTATAATTAATTTTTTTAAATAAAAACAAAAATATTTTTCTTCTCTTTTTAATTATTTTCGAAAACCCCCCTCTCATCTCTCTCTATTTATTTATTTATCTACTAACACTCCTCTTCTACTCAAAATTTGAACCCCCTCTTCTTCTCTGTGTTCGAATTTTTCTCTTCTCCTTCTTCTATTCTTCTCTTCTTCTACTCACATAAAGGAATCTCTATACTGTGACATAGAGGATTCCTCTTCTTTTCTATTCTCTTCTTTTTCATATGAGCAGGAATAGGGATAAAGACATTCTTATTGAAGTTGATCCTGAACCTGAAAGGACTCTTAAGAGGAAACTAAGAGAAGCTAAAGCACAACCCTCTGGAGAGGACCTGACAGAAATTTTCAAAAAAGAAGGAAACATGGCCGAACCCAATAACAATGGTGGAGATGCAAGGAAGATGCTTGGTGACTTTATTGCACCCTCTTCTAACTTCTATGGAAGAAGCATCTCAATTCCTGCCATTGGAGCAAACAACTTTGAGCTTAAGCCTCAATTAGTTTCTCTAATGCAACAGAATTGCAAGTTTCATGGACTTCCATTGGAAGATCCTCATCAGTTCTTAGCTGAATTCTTGCAAATCTGTGACACTGTCAAAACCAATGGAGTTGACCCCGAGGTCTACAGGCTTATGCTTTTCCCTTTTGCTGTAAGAGACAAAGCTAGAACATGGTTGGATTCACAACCTAAGGAAAGCCTGAACTCTTGGAAAAAGCTAGTCAGTGCTTTTCTGGCCAAATTCTTTCCACCTTAAAAGATGAGCAAGCTTAGAGTGGAAATCCAAACCTTCAGACAGAAGGAAGGTGAGTCCCTCTATGAAGCTTGGGAAAGATATAAGCAATTGATCAAAAGGTGTCCTTCTGACATGCTTCCAGAATGGAGCATCATATGTATATTCTATGATGGTCTATCTGAGTTGTCAAAAATGTCATTGGACCATTCTGCAGGAGGATCTCTTTATCTGAAAACCCCTGCAGAAGCTCAAGAACTCATTGAAATGGTTACAAATAACTAGTTCATGTACACCTCTGAAAGGAGTCTTGTGAACAATGGGACGCCTCAGAAGAAGGGAGTTCTTAAAATTGATACTCTGAATGCCATATTGGCTCAGAACAAAATATTGACTCAGCAAGTCAATATGATTTCTCAGAGTCTGAATAGATTGCAAGCTGCATCCAACATTACTAAAGAAGCATCTTCTGAAGAAGAAGCTTATGATCCTGAGAATCCTACAATGGCAGAGGTGAATTACATGGGAGAACCCTATGGAAACACCTATAATCCTTCATGGAGAAATCATCCAATTTCTCATGGAAGGACCAACAGAAGCCTCAACAAGGCTTCCATAATAATGGTGGAAGAAATAGGTTTAGCAATAGCAAGCCTTTTCCATCATCTTCTCAGCAACAGACAGAGAATTCTGAACAGAGCCATTCTGGCCTGGCAACCATAGTCTCTGATCTATCCAAGACCACACTAAGTTTCATGAATGAAACAAGGTCCTCCATTAGAAATTTGGAGGCACAGGTGGGTCAGCTGAGTAAGAAGATTACTGAAACTCCTCCCAGTACTCTCCCAAGTAATACAGAAAAAAAATTCCAAGAGAGAGTGCAAGGCCATAACCATGATCAACATGGCCGAACCTGGAGAAAGTGAGGAGGACATGAGTCCTAGTGAGAAAGCCTCATGGGACATCCTCTGGACAGAAAGGAGTTTCCCTTTGAGGAACCAAAGGAATATGAGGCTCATAAAGAGACCATAGAGGTTCCATTAAACTTCCTTTTGCCATTCATGAGCTCTGATGAATATTCTTCCTCTGAAGAGGATGAAGACATCACTGAAGAGCAAGTTGCTAAGTATCTAGGAGCAATCATGAAGCTGAATGCCAAGTTATTTGATAATGAGACTTGGGAGGATGAACCCCCCCTTGTTCACCAATGAGCTGAATGCATTAATGAGGCAGACATTACCTCAGAAGAAATCGAATCCCAGAAAATTCTTCATACCTTATACCATAGGCACCATGACCTTTGAGAAGGCTCTATGTGACCTGGGGTCAGGGATAAACCTTATGCCACTCTCTATAATGGAGAAACTGGGAATCTTTGAGGTACAAGCTACAAAAATCTCACTAGAGATGGCAGACAAATCAATGAAACAGGCTTATGGACTAGTAGAGGACGTGCTAGTGAAGGTTGAAGGCCTTTACACCCCTGCTAATTTCATACTCCTAGACACTGGGAAGGATGAGGATGCATCTATCATCCTTGGCAGACCCTTCCTAGCCACAGCAAAAACTGTGATTGATGTTGACAGAGGAGAGTTGGTCCTTAAGTTGAATGAGGACTACCTTGTATTCAAGACTCAAGGTTCTCCTTCTGTAACCATGGAGAGGAAGCATAAAAAGCTTCTCTCAATACAGAGTCAAACAAAACCCCCACATTCAAACTCTAAGTTTGGTGTTGGGAGGCCACAACCAAACTCTAAGTTTGGTGTTGAGAGGCCACAACTAAACTCTAAGTTTGGTGTTGAGAGGCCCCAACCCTGCTCTGATTATCTGTGAGGCTCCATGAGAGCTCACTGTCAAGCTATTGACATTAAAGAAGCGCTTATTGGGAGGCAACCCAATGTTATTTAATTATATCTATTTATTTTCTATTGTTATTTTATGTTTTTTAGGTTGATGATCATGTGAAGTCACAAAAACAACTGAAGAATCAAAAACAGAATGAAAAATAGCATTAAAAATAGCTCACCCTGGAGGAAGAGCTTATTGGCGTTTAAACGCCAGTAAGAGTAGCAGAATGGGCGTTAAACGCCCAGTCTGACACCATTCTAGGCATTTAACGCCAGAAATGGGCACCAAACTAGCGTTTAACGCCAGAAATAGGCACCAGACTGGCGTTTAACGCCAGAACAGGGCACCAAGTTGGCGTTAAACGCCAGAAACAAGCAGCAATCTGGCGTTTAACGCCAGAATTGCACTCTAAGGGCGTCTTGCATGCCTAAATGGAGCAGGGATGCTAAAGCCTTGACCCCTCAGGATCTGTGGACCCCTCAGGATCTGTGGACCCCACAGGATCCCCACCTATCCCACCTCTTCTTCTCTCCTCTTCACACCTTTCCATAACACTCTTCCCCAAATCCCCTTCACCTATCAAATCTTACCCTTTTCCCCAAAACACCACCTAAGGTCCATCAAGACCACTTCTATGAAGTTGTGGCCAAGAAGAAGGTGATCCCTGAGGTCCCTTTCAAGCTCAAAAGGAGTGAGAATCCGGAGATCCGACATGAGATTAGAAGAAGAGGATGGGAAGTTCTCTCTAATCCTATTCAACAAGTCGGAATCTTAATGGTCCAAGAGTTCTATGCAAATGCATGGATCACTAGGAACCATGATCAAAGTATGAACCCGAATCTAAAGAATTGGCTTACAATGGTTCGGGGGAAATACTTAGATTTCAGTCCGAAAAATGTAAGGTTAGCGTTCAACTTGCCAATGATGCAAGAAAACGCACGCCCCTACACTAGAAGGGTCAACTTTGATCAAAAGTTGGACCAAGTCCTCATGGACATATGTGTGGAAGGAGCTCAATGGAAAAGTGACTCAAGAGGCAAACCGGTTCAATTGAGAAGACCGGACCTTAAGCCTGTGGCTAGAGGATGGTTGGAGTTTATCCGTCGCTCTATCATTCCTACTAGCAACCGATCCGAAGTAACTGTGGATCGGGCCATCATGATCCATAGTATCATGATTGGGGAGGAAGTGGAAGTTCATGAGATTATACCTCAAGAACTCTACAAGGTGGCTGACAAGTCCTCCACTTTGGCAAGGTTAGCCTTTCCTCACCTCATTTGTCACCTCTGCAATTCGACTGGGATTGTCATAGAGGGAGACATCCTCATTGAAGAGGACAAGCCCATCGCTAAAAAGAGGATGAAGCAAACAAGAGAGCCCACTCATGGACCTCAACAAGAGCATGAGGAAATTCCTCAGCATGAAATCCCTGAGATGCCTCAAGGGATGCACTTTCCTCCACAAAACTATTGGGAGCAAATTAAAACCTCCCTAGGAGAATTAAGTTCCAACATGGGATAACTAAGGGTGGAGCACCAAGAGCACTCCATCATTCTCCATGAGATTAGAGAAGATCAAAGAGCTATGAGGGAGGAGCAACAAAGGCAAGGAAGAGACATAGAGGAGCTCAAGAGCACCATTGGTTCTTCAAGAGGAAGAAGACGCCACCCTCACTAAGGTCGACCCGTTCCTTAATCTCCTTGTCTATTTTTTTTTTGTTTTCGTTCTCTATGCTTTATGTTTATTTATGTTTGTGTCTTTCTTACATGATCATTAGCGTCTAGTGTCTACACCTTAAAGCTATGAATGTCCTATGAATCTATCACCTTTCTTAAATAAAAAATTGTTCTAAATGCAAAAGAACAAGAAGTACATGAATTTCGAATTCATCCTTGAGATTAGTTTAATTATTTTGATGTGGTGACAATACTTTTTTCAGGTATTTTTTGGCTGAAATTGAGGGATCTGAGCAAAAATCTGATTCAGAGGCTGAAAAAGGACTGCAGATACTGTTGGATTCTGACCTCCCTGCACTTGAAATAGATTTTTTGGAGCTACAGAAACCCAATTGGCACTCTCTCAATTTCGTTGGAAAGTAGACATTCTGGGATTTCCAGCAATATATAATAGTCCATACTTTGCCCGAGTTTTGATAATGCAAACTGGCGTTTGAACGCCCACTTTCTACCCTATTCTGGGGTTAAACGCCAGAATTGGCATAAAAGCTGGAGTTAAATACCCGAACTGGTACCAAAGCTGGTGTTTAATTCCAAGAAGAGTCTCTACACGTAAAAGCTTCAATGCTCATCCGAAGCACACACCAAGTGGGCCCCGAAAGTGGATTTCTGCACTATCTGCACTTAGTTACTTATTTTCTGTAACCCTAACTACTAGTTTAGTATAAAAACTACTTTTAGTGATTTATTTTATATCCTTGATCAGTTTTATGCTATCATAGATCATCTTTGATCACGTTTTGGGGGCTGGCCATTCGGCCATGCCTGGACCATTAGCACTTATGTATTTTCAACGGTGGAGTTTCTACACCCCATAGATTAAGGTGTGGAGCTCTGCTGTTCCTCATGAATTAATGCAAAGTACTATTGTTTTTCTATTCAATTCAAGCTTATTCTTATTCTAAGATATTCATTCGTACCCTAGAACATGATGAATGTGATGATTATGTGACACTCATCACCATTCTCACCTATGAACGCGTGCCTGACAACCACTTCTGTTCTACATTAAAACGAGCTTGAATGCATATCTCTTAGCCTCCATTCCGAAAGATCGGAGTCTTCGTGGTATAAGCTAGAATCAATTGGCAGCATTCTTGAGATCCGGAAAGTCTAAACCTTGTCTGTGGTATTCCGAGTAGGATCTGGGATGGGATGACTGTGACGAGCTTCAAACTCGTGAGTGTTGGGCGTAGTGACAGACGCAAAAGGATCAATGGATCCTATTCCAACATGAGTGAGAACCGACAGATGATTAGCCGTGCGGTGACAGCGCATTTGGACCATTTTCACTGAGAGGACGGACGGTAGCCATTGACAACATATTTTATTTATATTTTAATTATCAAAACCTCATAACCATTTGAATCTGCCTGACTGAGATTTACAAGATGACCATAGCTTGCTTCAAGCCGACAATCTCCATGGGATCGACCCTTACTCACGTAAGGTTTATTACTTGGACGACCCAGTGCACTTGCTGGTTAGTTGTGCGGAGTTGTGAAAAAGAATTGAGATTATGAACGTGCGTACCAAGTTTTTGGTGCCGTTGAGATCACAATTTCGTGCACCACTTAATCCCTAAGCTCTTCATCTCTTTCTCCAATCCTCCGAAACACCGATGCACAGACAGACAAAGTAGACAAGGCAAGCACAAGTAGATATTCAAACATAGAAAATATAGCAAATAAGCATAGATATTCAAGTAAGCAATCCCAAGTAGTGCAAACCAAACAAGGTACATAAATGCATATGATGCATACCTTTCCTACTGGCCGTAAGCTCACGTGTCGGTTACTTTGCCAGAGCCCAACACATCCGGTAGCTAACCCGGATATCGTCCTCTTGAAAACCGGTGGGCGGTACACCACCACGAACCCTACCTGGTGGGCGGTACGCCACCACGAACCCCACCATTGCGAGCGGTACACCACCACGAACCTTGCAAGATCTTCAATTGGAAAAACAACACACACACATGTGCGCGGTAAACCACCACGAACCCCACACAACCTTCTCTTTTAAAAACATGTGGGCGGTACACTACCACAAACCCCACATACATTCTCTTTCTTTCAAAAATATGTGGGCGGTACACCACCATGAACCCCACACAGCATTCTCTAAAACATTTTATAATAATATAGGAATCTTTTCTTAAGATCCATACCTAAGGTAGTTACCAAAATAACACCGGCAGCCTAATTTCAATTCTGTTTTTAAAATACCAAATAAATTCAGAATTGCACAAACTTTATGTCCAGGTAACCGTCTTGGATTAAGCTTTCTAATAAACTAAAAATCATAATTTTCTAATCAATCTAGCCTCGAGAATAGAAGGAAAACCGTGCCTGCTCTGCAGTGCTTAAAAACCAGAAAAACAGCAACAGTGTGTAATATTCAATATTCCGTATAAAATTCAAATTAATTCCAACCACCTTCAAAATTAATATGGTTAAACTTAACTTATCCAAGTTTCTTTATCAATTAGTTCCAGGTCAATATAATTTTTAACGAAGTTACATAATTTGAAAGTTAGATAGAAATAATTCAAAATCTGTTTTAGAAACCAAGTAGCTTAGTATCTTTCAACTTGTATAACTTTTACTACAAAATTTCAATTAGGCTAAAGTTTGGTTTGAAAATTTCTAACTTATCTAGCAATAAGTGTGTCTTGGTTACAATCCAATTTCTATTCAATTTTAAGAGTTACAAGCATTGGAAGTTGATGCATAACTTGCTGAAAACTGATTCTTTCCGGTTTTGATCACTAGTTTTCAAAAATTCACAACTCCCAATCCTTAACTTCTAAAATTCTGAAATTTTAGAGCAATAAACCAAGTTAATCAAATTTTAAAACAAAATTGGTTTCACTCCAAAAACTCATCTTGTAAGAGTCGCAGCAAGACAAATAAGTTTCTACCCTGTTTAAACTTCTCTACTACAGGACAGATTTATCAACTTAACCTTAAAAATTTGTCATAAATTGTACATTTAACAAAAATACCTCAAATTTTCCAGTCCAATTTCCTATATTCCCAAGTTTAATCCAGACTTGGTTCCACACAATTTCAATAATCACAGAATTAGTTATAGCTTTTCAAAGTTTCTGACTTCGTTTAAAAGTAATGCAGAGAATCAAATTTCATAATTCAACTTTGAAAAATCATAACTAATTCTCTAGTTAATAAGAAACCTTTAAAATTGAATATTGATAACTATACTTGTTGTAGTTCGCTTAGCTTTTAGTCTCATATAATTCCAATTACTATTAAGATGCCGGTTCACTTTCAAAGTTGCTGTTTCATTTCAAAACTTCAGATTTTTAACAAGTAGTTTAGCATTTCAAAATTCAACCCCTTTAATACTTCTCAAAATCAATTCCAAATCAACTACCAACCAAATTCATCGCCATCACAACACATCAATAACCAGCTCAATGACAACAATCCAATATAATCATCAAAATTCAGAAATTCTCAACAATTGGTCATCAAACAATTCGCAATCTACATAATCAATCAATATCACTAATCAATAATTCAACTCTTATCTTATGGTCAACTAACCTACGTTTTCACGACACATTATATTTTAATTACGAGAAACCGAAATCATACCTTGGCCGATTCCCCGATAACCCCAGAACACCTCTCTTATATACCACAGCCCAAGCTCTGAAATTCCATCACCTCTTCAAGCAAAATCCAGCCTCCTAGGCTTGATCACAAGCTTCCCAAATTCTCAAATTGACTCCAGTCAACAACCAATTTTAATCTAACAACACATTTATCATCACAATCAATGTAAAGCTCACTAACTAAACATTTCAAAAGGGTTTATGGGTGCTTACCTGACCCATAGCTCTAATGAGATAAACTCGACAATACCCGCAAGTTAATTCGAACCTAAACACCAAACTTAAGCAAAATTCAACATAGATTTTCATTGAATTTCGAAATTTGGGAAGGAGAGTTCTGAAACTGAGAAGTGAGTTCCATACCTAATAAAGGACTGGGCTTTGTAGAGCTCGACGCTGCAGTCACGTGGCCACAAACGGTGCGGCGATCGGAGCTCCAGATTGAAAGTTACGATGAATTGAAAATTGAAAAGGGGTTAGGTTTTGGTGGCTTCTTCAATCTTCTTCTCAGCGCGTGGAGCAATGAATGGTAAATTGGCTGAAGTGAAGTGTTATATATGTTGGGCCTTGGGCCCGGTCCAATCGGTTTAGTCCGTTCGGCCCAGCCTGGGGCCAAATTCTTTAAAGTTTGTGTCAAAATTCTTATTTTAATTAGCTCTATCCCATTAAATTATAAAAATATATTTGCTAATTTTTTTATTAATAATTAATTTATTAGCTAATTATTTACTAATTTTGCGTGTTTTACACATATCACCCATACCAATGATGATATCACACACTCCTTTATCTCCCAATTTGATCTTGCCAAAATTTTCAGCAATATAGGAAGTGAAAAATTCACGTTTTAGAGTGACATGACATGAGGCACCAGAGTCCATAATCCAAGTAGAATCATCACAGACAAGATTCACATAATTTTCATCATATGTGATAAGAACATCTTCATAAACAATAGCAGCAATTTCTTTATCACTATTTTTACCTTTGTCTTCGTTTCTTCCCCTTAATTGTTCTCTTTTCAAGAACCTACAATACCTCTGATATGCCCCAACTTGTCACAATGGTGACAAATAAACTCCTTTCTTGGCTTGTACTTTCCTCTTGAGTTGCTTCGACTCTCTGACTTGTCGGAATTGTGAGGTTTCTACTTTGACTTCTCCCCTGTGACTCTGAAATAAGTGCTTCTAACTGGGAGGAGGCATTCGTCAAACCTCGCTCTTTTCTTCTGCCTTCTTCATTCAACATGCTCTCTTTAACCATTGCTAACGTCAACTTCCCATTTAGAGCTGAGTTAGTCAATATCACAACCAGAACTTCCCAACTATCAGGCAAAGAGCTCAACAACAACAAGGCTTGCAACTCATCATTCAAAGTAATTTCATTATTTGTCAGTTAGTTCACCGTCTCCTGAAAAATGCTCAAGTGCTCCGGTATTGATTTACTTTCAGTATACTTCATATTGACAAGCTTCCTGATCAAGAATGCTTTATTTTGCACATTCTTCCTCTCATATAACTCCTTCAATTTGTTCTACATCTTTTCAACATTCGTTTCGGTGTCAACATGTGGATACACGCTAAGATCAAGCCATTGCCTAATCAAAGCAACTGCCTTCCGATTCAACTTCTTCCATTCAGCATCGGATTTGGTACCTTTGGATTTATCCCCCTCCACAGGATCATACAAGTCCTTGCTATACAACATATCTTCCATGAGGATCTTTCAAATTGAATAATTTTGGGAATTCAATTTGACCATATTTTGTCCATGAGTATTTTCTTCCATTTAATCAGCACAGAAATAAACAACCAGAGCTCTAAATACCACTTTGTTAGGAAAACTCAATAAAAGTTCAAAACAAGAACCTGTCTAACAGTGGAAGCACCAAAAATAATTTTTTCACAACCTGTACGATTAAATAGGCAATACCAAAGATACTCAAAGCAACAAATATAATGGCAGAAATTAAATAATCAGACATCAGAATTTTAACGTGAGAAAACCCCCAAAAGAGGGACAAAAAATCCACGGGACCTAGTCCAGAAAAATCTTCCACTATTAGAATAATGGGTACACAAACAGTCTTCTTAGTGACACTAGGACATCTCAACAATCAACAAAATACATCATCAAAACTGGTAGAATCACTACAAATCCTCCACAAAATGGGTATCTCAAATCAGGCAAAAGAGAAGGCATTGTCATGAGCGGATAATTTATACGCTTTTTGGCATTGTTTTTATATAGTTTTTAGTATGATTTAGTTAGTTTTTAATATATTTTTATTAGTTTTTAAATAAAAATCACATTTCTGTACTTTACTATGAGTTTGTGTGTTTTTCTGTGATTTCAAGTAATTTCTGGCTGAAATTGAGGGACTTGAGCAAAAATCAGATTCAGAGGTTGAAGAAGGACTGCAGATGCTGTTGGATTCTGACCTCCCTGCACTCAAGGTGGATTTTCTGGAGCTACAGGAGTCCAAATGGCGTGCTCTCAATTGTGTTGAAAAGTAGACATCCAGGGCTTTCCAGAAATATATAATAGTCCATACTTTGACCGAGTTTAGATGACGCAAACTGGCGTTCAACGCCAGCTCTCTGCCCTATTCTGGAGTTAAACGCCAGAAACAGGTTGCAAAGCAGAGTTAAACGCCAGAAACAGGTTACAAACTGGCGTTTAACTCCAAGGAAGACCTCTACACGTGAAAGCTTTAATGCTCAGCCCAAGCACATACCAAGTGGGCCCGGAAGTGGATTTCTGCATCATTTACTTATTTCTGTAACCCTAATAACTAGTTTAGTATAAATAGAACTTTTTACTGTTGTACTAGGGGTCTCTTTTCCCTATTTTCAAATTCATATGCCATTTTGGGAGGCTGGCCATTCGGCCATGCCTAGACCTTGTTCTTATGTATTTTCAACGGTAGAGTTTCTACACACCATAGATTAAGGTGTGGACATCTGCTGTTCCTCATGAATTAATGCAAAGTACTACTGTTTTTCTATTCAATTCAGACCTATTTCTTCTCTAAGATATTTATTCTCACTCAAGAACATGATGAATGTGATGATTATGTGACGCTCATCATCATTCTCACTTATGAACGCGTGCCTGACAAACACTTCCGTTCTACATGCAAACAAGCTTGAATGTGTATCTCTTAGCATTCTGATCATGAGATCAGAGTCTTCGTGGTATAGGCTAGAACTATTGGCGGTCATTCTTGAGGTCCGGAAAGTCTAAACCTTGTCTGTGGTATTCCGAGTAGGATCCGGGAAGGGATGGCTGTGACGAGCTTCAAACTCGCAAGTGCTGGGCGTAGTGACAGACGCAAAAGGATTACTGAATCCTATTCCAGTATGATCGAGAACCGACAGATGAATAGCCGTGCGGTGACAGCACATCTTGGACCATTTTCACTGAGAGGACGGAAAGTAGCCATTGACAACGGTGATGCCCTACACAAAGCTTGCCATAGAAAGGAGTGGGAATGATTGGATGAAGACAGCAGGAAAGCAGAGGTTCAGGAGGAACGAAAGCATCTCTATACGCTTATCTGAAATTCTCACCAATGAATTACATAAGTATCTCTATCTTTATTTTACGTTTTACTTATCTTTTAATTATTAAAACTCCATAACCATTTGAATCCGCCTGACTGAGATTTACAAGGTGACCATAGCTTGCTTCAAGCTGACAATCTCCGTGGGATCGACCCTTACTCACGTAAGGTTTATTACTTGGACGACCCAGTGCACTTGCTGGTTAGTTGTGCGAAGTTGTGACAAAGTGTGTGAATTACGTTCCGAGCACCAAGTTTTTGGCGCCGTTATTAAGGATCACAATTTCGTGCACCGCATTGTAACTAGCAAGTTATATTCTAATGTTCATCTCTACACCAGGAATAATATACTGAAATTTCATAAGAAATAGAATATGTTTACCAGTTCAATCGGATCAAAAATGGCTTGCCCTTTTTGTCAAATTCCTTCTTCTCTTCGGCGTCGATAAAACGCTCTCCTCTCTATGTGTTTGCTTTTGTTTCAAAAAATAAGAGACTTATCTCTCATTCTCTCTCCGTTGCTATTTGACCATTTCTTTTTTTTTATTTATTTATTTTTTTATTTTATAATATGTAGACCCTATTTAGTTGGGAACCACCAACCCTATATACAATAATTAAGTGGTTGTATTAGTATTTAACTTATAAATTATTTATCAAAATAATTTTAAATTAAATTAAAATAGCCCATATATATCTTATGGGATAAAGTGAGAGATTAAGGTAGCAGCAATTTATCTTTTCAAAGTGTAGATGTTTTTTTTATGCTCCAAGCATGGTAGAGGGTGATGAGGTGTATTTGCTCATCGTGTTTCACTTCCCTTCGTGTTTGGTTTTTTCGATATCACAGATTTAGTAATTATTGGATCGTTTGTGAGTTTGTTTTTGTAGTCGTTTTGTGAATTTAGGTAGTATTTATTTTAAAGTATTGGAACAGAGATTGAAAGACTGAGATTTAGTATTATGTTTGTTAGTTTAGAGACTGATATTAAAATTTCTGTTTCTGTTCTCAAAAGTTTTAGTATTTCAGTATCTCAAAAAAGGTGAAAACACAAGAGACTGAAATTTTTAGAGACGAAAACTGAAACTTTAATAACATTTTATACTTAAACTACCTTTATTTCAATTAATTAATTTTAATTTTATTCTTCGTGCAAATTAAATTAGAGCTTTATTCTTGTTTCAATTTCTGTCTTTCACTCTGCATCAAACAAAATACTAAAATTTATTTTAGTCTCCATTTTTTAATCTCTATCTCTCAGTCTCAATCTTTCTATTTCTGTCTCTCCATTAAATACTACCTTAATTTTTAGTGTTCGTTGCGGCTATGCTATATGTTTTGCTTGTTGTGTTATTTGGGTAACTATAAAGGATTCATATATTGTTTTCCTAATGCTCACCCGTTAATGTTTGAAGCAAGCATGACGGATTTTAGAGAGAGACAAGTAGTGACCTTAGTCTTTTCAAAATTTTAAAAAATTATACTTATAGATAAGATATATGTTTAAAAAAATAAAAAATATTATGTAATTTAATAATTTTATATGTATTATTTTTTATTATGTGATAAATTTGTCTTAATTATTTAGTTTATTAATATTTTTTACTTAACCAATTTAGGTCCAATTTGGATAAACAGTTTAATTAAACTCATTTTAAAAAAATAGTTTAAACAATAAATGACTATATTAAAAGTAACTTATAAATAAGTTATTTTGTATTTGGATTTTTAGTTCTAAAAGTGTTTATTTTATAGAAATGTGATAAAAAGTAGTAGTATTATGAGAGAAGTCATTTTTTTAACTTCTCTGTAAACTCTTAAATAACTTCTTAAAAAGCTACAATTTGGTTTTGAAAATTGCACCATACATTAATACTACTATTTTTTATAAGTCAAAAGCTCAAAAAAATTACTCTTAAAGTTTTCAAACAGACTCTTAATATCATACTCTTAAATTTTTGTATCTTTTAAATTAGTTTTTATATAATAATCTCTATATCTATTTTTAAAAAATAATATTTGTTTGAAAAATCAACTC
Source organism: Arachis ipaensis (assembly GCF_000816755.2). Lineage (NCBI taxonomy): Eukaryota > Viridiplantae > Streptophyta > Magnoliopsida > Fabales > Fabaceae > Arachis > Arachis ipaensis. Next base: position 14,922,674 of record NC_029785.2, read on the forward strand.
AATAACTAAAAATTATGTCTAAATTTTTTTTATAAAAAGAAAAAATATAACAAAAGAATAATTAAAAAATTGGGTAAAGTACTAAATTGGTCCCTTATGTTTGAGCGTAATTCTGTTTTAGTCCTTTAGGTTTAAAGTGTCCTATTTGAATCCAAAAAAGTTTCATTTAGTATCAATCTAGTCCCACAGTGAAGCCAAACTTAAATAATTAACAGAATGTCCTACATAATAACAGTACAAGAACAAAATCGATAATTTGAAGAACAAATACAAGCTCCAGAGGCACAAAATCAACCGTTGATGTATCAATAAATTTATTTATCATTCTCTTTAGTTCTATAGAAAATATTTTATTTATATTATAAGAAAAATAATAAATAAATGTATTGATGCATCAACGGTTGATTTTGTACCTCTTGAGCTTGTACATATTCTCCAAATTATCGATTTTGTTCTTGTACTGTTGTTATGTAGGACATTTCGTTAATTATTTAACTTTGACCTCACTATGGGACTAAATTGATGCTAAATGAAACATTTTTTGATTTAAATAGGACACTTTAAACCTTAAAGATCAAAACAGAATTACGCCCAAACATAGGGGACCAATTTAGTACTTTACCCTTAAAAAATTCGTCTAAAATTCAACATTTTCATATTAAAATTTTTAGATCCGTCCTTAAAAACAAGGAATTATATATATATTGTTATCTCAAAATATATTTTATGATAATCCAAATGAAAGGAAATAAGCGAGAGTAAAGTAAAAATTAGAGTAATCATCCAAATTCATCCCTAGTAAATTTTATATAAGAAATTTTGGTTTTTTTATAAATTATATATACATATATTGTTATCTCTCAAAATATATTTTATGATAATCCGAACGAAAGAAAATGAGCAAGAATAAAATAAAAATTAGAGTAATCATTCAAATTTATCTGCAGTGAATTTTATATAAGAAATTGTGGTTTTTTTAAATAAACTTTTATTCGTTAAAAGTTCTTAAGAATTATTTAAACTAGACATATTGATTGCTCTATAATTTTGAATCAAATTTTTAATATACTTATTGAATAAATAATTCTCTAACAAATTTTATTATAAGACAAGTAAACATCTAAAAATATCATCATTATAAGAAAAAATAATTAGTTCTAATAACCCAATTCTACCGCTTGAGAATATTTTTAAATTTGACTTTGGGTCTCACAGTTTTATTCTTGAAAGTAGAAATGATGGCAAATATTAAATATTAAGTTTTCTAAAACCTTTATTTATTACTGATTTTTGTGTACGCAAAATATACTTAGTCATGTGTGCATTACTCAAGTATAAAATTTGTGAAACATCCATGCAATAAGTATAAAAATGATAGTTTTGAGCAGAAAATTGCTGCCGCTAAAATTTCTTATAAATTATTAGATTAAATATATTCTATTATTTGTTTATTTTACGAGACAATAGAATAATTCCCTTTAAATACAAGAATGACAACATTTCTTTGTTATTGTCGTACTTATACAAAATAAAGGAGATTTGAACTGTCCCCCTCACCCGGGCCGAAGAATGTTTGTTTTCCGGCTCCGCCGCTACTGTTGCCCCATTTGTTTAGTATAAGATTGAACAAGACGATGATATAACTATTCAACATTTCTACTTTAATCTGGTGGCTTTCCATAACAATATAGATACACATTTTCTATGTAAACTTCTTTTCGTATATACCTTTTTATATTCATTTTGCCAGTAAAATTATTTTATAAATAAGAGAGAAATAAATTAAATATATATGACTTATTCAAATATTAATAAAATTTAAGTGTTATTAAAAAGTGAGCGATAAACATTTACTATGCAAAGAAAATAAGAGATACAAAGTAATTAAGAAGAAACAGAAGTAAAGTATTTTTTATCAATGATACATATAAAAAAATATTACATGTTAACAAATATTTATTTTTCTATAATGTCCACTAAGAAACCGCTGATATGAGGTGTACATATATATATAGTTCAGAGAGAGACACACGAAAGGTCTCTTACATGTAATAATAATAATAATAATAATAATAATTTATGCGGAAAAATTAGGCACTACGTGTAATACCAATAATCAGCAAATTTGTCAACAAATTAAGTTAGAAGAACACGTCCAGGCGTTCTAGGAGGGGCGCCTAGCTAGTTGGTGTGATGCACATCAAAGAGTCTTAACTCTTAAAAAAAAGGGTAGGCTAGGAAAAAGAGAAATATTATTTATACACTAAAATCAATTTCTAAAATCAGTTACTAATATATTTATGTATAAATATATATGTGGTTTAATTTATTTTCAATGTGTATTTGTTATTCTTATTATTATTCTTGTTGTTACAGTCCAACTCTTAACTTGGGTGTGGATGTGCTGCTCACTTGGCCTATTTATGGAGCATACATATCTGAATAAAATTATATCCCATAAAAACAGGAAAAAATCAGTAGAATATTTTCTTTTTAATTTACCCGCTAAAAACTATAAATTTCAGAAGTAAGAGTCTCAAATTATTTGTATAATTTAAATTATTGTATCTTTTGAATCTCAGAGTAGTAATTTAATCATTGGAGTTCTTCATAGATACGTCACTGTCTATCCAACACCGAAATATCAGTTGTATAGTAATTATTACTCTTCGTTCAACGAATTAATCATCATTATGAGTAGTTCTTAACCAGAATAATTATTATTGTTGTTGTGTGTGTCGATCTAAATATTAATTTTTAAAAAAATATCGTGTATTGGTTTGGTCTTCTAAATATTAGATATTTTAAATTAATTTTAAAAAGATATAACAATGAATAAAATTGTTAATCCTTTTATGAATTAGATTATAAGGATCATAATGATACATGACACGTGTAATTATCTAGATGATAAAATGACTAATAACTATGTTTTTTTTTAGGAGAACTAATTTGAAGTTCTAATCTTCTTATGATTAAATTGATACCCATGATCTTTTAGAATTTATTTCGAGTATTAACCATCATATTTATATATACTGTAAACGAGATAAGTCAAAAAAATTTTATATATATCTCGAATGCAAACAAGATATATGTTTAACTTTTTTTTTCCATATCTTATTTATACTGTAAACAAAATACGTGTACATTTATCTCATTTTTAGTATAAATAAGATATGTGTATTTGTAACTTTATAGGTATAAAAATATACTTTTTAAAATAATAAAAAGATATTTATAGTATAATTTGGATCAATTTAAAAAGTAAAAGTCGATATATTTTATTACTATTTAAATTAAATTTGATAGTTTATAATCCATCCAAATTTTAAATTTTAAATTACTAACTTCTTCTGCACTATTATATATCAATCTTATTACTTTGCATCACTATCTCTTTCTCGAATGTATTGGAACTCTTTTAAACATATTGAAAATGTAAGACCTAAAATTTTTGAAAAATGGTTATTATGAGCTAATTTTAAATTCAGTATTTTTGCAGCATTAATTTCAGAAATTTTATTATTAAAAAAAATTAAAACAAGTTTCGATTAATTGAATTTGAAATAAATAAAGATTTATTATCTAATTTCACAATTATTGAATTATTTTCTATATTCAAATTATAAAGTTGGTAGTTGTGAAATAATAAGGATTTTATATGATTTGGATTAAATAATTAATATTTTAAATATTAATACTACTGTTTTGGAAAATGAAAAAATTAAGTATATTAATTCTAATTTTTGGATTTGAACATTTTATTGAAAATAATTTGTAAAATTGATGAACAAATAGCATTTTTATACATTATTATTGTTGGATTAAAATCTATTTCTAATTACTATATTATCTCTATTTTTATTTGAAATTATAAAACTACCCTTAAACCTAATTTTTTACCTAAACCATAATTTCCCAAATTGGGAAAATCCTAACCCTGAAACCCTAACCTAGTGACCCATTCCCCAAACCCAGCAGCTGCACCCTACCCGGTTCCCTTTCACCATACAAAGCACACACAAACGCACCCTAACAGTGCAGCAGCAGCAGCTGCAAAGTGAAAGGAAGAAACAGAAATCAGAAAGGGGGACTGGGCCAGAAGGAGGGAAGGAGAGGAAGGAAGGGAGTCACCGGCCTGGCGCCACTGTCGCCGTCGTGTCCTGCCATCCCTACCACCATGAAGCCGCCGAACCAGGCTGAGGGAGAGAGAGAGATTGAAA
>NC_029785.2:14926984-14943898 GCF_000816755.2 Arachis ipaensis
CTATTGAACTTCGACTGCCGCCGTTCCTACTGCCGCCAAGCCTCGGTTAGCACCACCGAAGCTCCTGCCACCACTGTCGTTGAGGAAGCTCACCAGAGTTGCCAGAGAAGACCATCGAAGTTGTTGTCCGCCTCTGCCTCTGGGTTCTGTGAGTTGTCGGAGCCCACTGTCACCAGAGCTGCCCAGAACCACCACTGTGGCTGCCGCTGGGATTGTGAACGGTGGAAGGAGACGCTGGTTCTGTCACAGCCATTCCTGAAGGAGAAATCAGCCGCGCCGCCGCACCTTTGGCACTGGGAAACGCCACTACCGCGGCCGAGTTCCACCGCCGGTAAGAGTTTTAAGTTTGGTTTCTGTTAATTTGGGTTCCGGGAAGGTTTTTGAAGCTATGTGATTGTTACAGTCGCCGTCATTGGGCCTTTACATCGCCGCTGTCACTTGAGGTTATTGGCGGAGCTACTGCCGGGTCGATTCGGAGTTGCGACTGCTTCACTTTGTTTTCAGAAAGTAATTTCTGTTTCGAAAGCCCTGCATTAGTATTCTATTCCAAGTAATAAAGTAATTGCAATGTTAATGGTTCTAGGAGTTAGAATCCGAGTTTACTGGTGGCGTTTGGAGCTGTTTCTGCTTTTGAGAGGGCAAGTGGAGCCAAGTGGTTGGTTGCCGTCAATACGGGTTGAGGCGAAAAGAACTCTCTGAGGCGTTTGGGCTGTGGTTTTGCGTATTGAGGTAGGGGCCTTTTCAGAAAACCACATTTTATGAATTAGAATTATTATATATGGATATTGACATGAGAAAATGTATCTTTGAGTGATTGTATAAGTCTTATGTAATTGTTGATTATCTTGGTTTAATATGAATGCTTGATTGGCTGGGTTGTTGTTCAGTTTTGTGAAATGGACAGTTCTTGAAATGCTTCTTTAAAGTTAATTTATAAAAGCTTGAAATCGAGTTTATTCTGTTAAGAATTGATTTGAATTTGATTTGGTGTTCTTGAAACCTGAACACGATGTATCTTTGGAAACAACTTGATTTTGAATTGATTTGGTTTTGGACCCCTTGAAGGGGGTTGCGGAATGGTTTGGTTGGGACCCAGAAAGGGTGGCAAAGTCCAAGTTTTTGGGGAGATGCTACCGAAATTCCTATAAAATCCGAGTCTTTAATTGAAATGTTATTTGGAGGATTGTGAATTTAAGACTTTTATTGTCTTCACTTGGATCAATTATGAAAGCGATAAAGCTACGCTTTGAAAAGAGAATTATGACTTCTCCTTATTTCCTAAGAAAAATAATATGTCTTTGGATGCAAGTCATTCGAAAGAGAATTATGCGTTAAGGCTATTTTAAATGTGAAAATGGTTATGTTTTTCTTTATTTAACTTAAAGATTGTCACTTGGAAGAGTTTTCGTGACTTTAAAAGAATCTGGGTTTCGATTGACAAATCTCATTTTTGACATTTTAGATAAGTTTTAAAGTATCCTTTGAATTCTGGCTTAGCAAAACAAAAACGATTTTTCGAGCCGTTGGAAACGCTTCAGATTTTATCAAGGGGGTCGAAATTGGTTTTTGGTTCAAGTGAACGAAATGGTTTTGAAAATGTGGTTGGAGTAAGTGACTACACGACTCGGCTTGGTTTAGATTCTACTTTTATCACTCGAATTAAGAACTTATGACTTTACAGATTTTAAATGAATTCGAAGAAATGAGTTATGTTATTCTCCCCTAAAGTCTTGAGACTTGGTTGAGAAATTTCATTACCGAATCCTATATTAGGATGAAAGACTTTGAACCCTTCAAAGGAGATTTTAATTTGGCCTGGTTTTGGAAGTTTTGGAAAGAGGATGCCGAGGGTGGCTTTGTTTTAAAAAGGGAACCTATTTTGAGTAAAAGTGGCTTATGAGCCTGAGATGATTTGAGAAATGGGAACTTTAAAGCCAAGGCAGAAAAGAATTGATTTTGATTTCAAAGTAAAGTGAATTGAGAAAAAGTGATTTATGGCCTGAATGATGATTTTATGAATTTGATGATGTTGAATGGTGGAAGTGCTATTTTGTTATGAGCCAGAATGCCTGTGTATGATAATGAATTATGGTTGATTGCGGAATATGTTATGAGCCGGATGGCTGACTATGGATCATGAATTTAAGCCGGATGGCTGAGATGAATATTGATTTATGACTGAGAATAAATGCATATATGCTGAGTTATTGAGATTGTGATTGTTGCACTTCCACTTATCTGAGATACGAGTTTCCCTGGGTAGAAACAGTGGCTAGCCACCACGTGCTCCAGGTTGAGACTCGATACTCTGCTGACCCTATGTCGTAAGTGTGCCAGACACTGTGAAAGTTCCGAATGAGCTCGCCCCCGTGAATATACACCAGTGAGGGTGTTGGATGTGAATTATGATTATGATTGTGAATAACTCGAGTTAGGGATGCACGACAGAGGGACAGTCCAATGGTTAGCTACCAGGACTTGTCGGGTTGGCTTTATAACCGACAGATGATATCATTAGCCACTAGGACAAGCATTTATCATTTGCATCTATGTGACATTGTTTGGGTGTGCATATTGTACTTGGTTTGCCTATGTGATTAATTGTGTTTAATTGCTAATTGCTCTACTTGATGTAACTGCTTGTTTGTGCTTGAGCTTCCTACTTGTGTTTGCGACTGAAACTCTGCTGGATTGTGGTGGATTGGCTACTGTTGGATTGTTTGGGCCTAGGGCCGTGGTTGATTATGAGATGGGCCGATGGTTGGTTTCAGTTGTGTTTCTGGTTTGGAAAAGTATGAAAAACTAATTTAGTTCAGCATAGATAAACCTTTTGAAAGGCTTTTGAATTTTTAAGAAATGAACAGTTTCTCTTTCAGAAAAGATTTCAGATTATTATTTTATAGTAAACCTTTGCTTTCGAAAAGATGCATAAGGCAGTTATATTAATCACTATAACGATCTTATCTTGCGTATCCTATTATAGTAATTCTGCAACCCTATAGTGAGAACCCTTTCGAGGATGATGTTCTCATTCCCCTACAGATCTTCTCTTTTCAGGTTACAGACGATGAAGTTCAGAAGATATTATTTATTTCTCTGTCAGACGATATTTTTGTATTATTTTAGTATTTATGTTTTCCTCGCCTTTAATTTTGCAAGTCTTGTAAAAGGGATAAGATTGTGATGACATGTTTATTTAAATTATAAATTTTTAAAATAAAAAAAGTGAATCAGTAAAAAGGGAAGAGATTTTGCAATGCTTGATTTGAAAATGTACATGTTGGAAGTAGTAGATTATCGAATTTGGAAGTTTTTATTAATTCTACCCCTAATTTTAGGTGCCAACAGTTGGAAGCTGAAGAGAGAATTTTTACGTGGTCTAGAAATTCGCAGATAAATTTTCGTTGTAGGTATAGCTTTTAAACCAACAAAAATTCTTTCTTACAAACGTTTTGGTTGTCACAAGTAACAAACCCCTAAATAAATTGATAACCGAAGTATTTAAACCTCAGGTCGTCTTCTCAAGGAACTGCAGGGAGGTATGTTCTTATTATTGGTTATGAGTCTTGTAAATTGGGGTTTTGAAGGTAAGGAACAAATAATTTAAATGACAAATAAAATAAATAAATAACTGTAAAATAAACTCTTGGCAAGGTATGAGAATTTGGAAGTCATATCCTAGTTATTCTTATCAATGGTGATGAGAATTGAGTTTTAATCCCACTTAGTTAGCCTTTACTAAAGTAAAGGAAGATCAAGTGACTAATTAGTTTGATCCTCAGGTCCTAGTCAATTCCTAAGAAAGGACTGGAGTTTATTGAAGTTCAATTCAATTAGCAAAGACAACAATTATCAATCACGTTGAGTTTGATAACTCAAGAGTTGCCAATTAATCAACCAAAACCAAGAGGAAGAACATGCAAATTATTAATGTAAATAAAGGAAAGCAATCATAATTCTGAAATACCTCAAATTATATTAAATAGAAAATCAAATCTAAACATGAATGGTTCATAAGCCAATTTGGCAACAAAAGTAATTAAAGGAAAGCATTAAAATATCTAAAAGTAAAAGGGAAATATAAAGTAAAGGAATGTTGAACCTGACAAAGAGTTGGAATACTAAATTGAAATAATAAGAAATCCTAATCCTAAAACCTAAGAGAGAGGAGAGAACCTCTCCCTCTAAAAACTACATCTAAACTATGAAAAGTGAATAATTGGAGAGCTCCCCTTGAATGGATGCATTCTCCCACTTTATAACCTCTAATCTGTGCCTTCTGGAATTGGATCTAGGCCAAAAAGGGCTTCAGAAATCGCTGGGAGCGTTTTCTATAATTTTTGGTGCGTGGCGTCTGTCACGCGTCCGCGTGGGTCACGCGGTCGCGTCATCTGGAGTTTTCCTTGTCACGCGTTCGCTTCGGTCATGCGTCTGCGTCATCTGTGTTCTGCTTAAGGCGCGCGTCTGCGTCAGTCACGTGTTCGCGTCGCTGTCTTTTTGCACACATCGTCCATGCGTTCGCGTCGCTGCCAGTTTCTTCAAAAACTCTATTTTGTGCTTTCCTTCCATTTTTGTATGTTTCCTTTCCATCCTTTAAGTCATTCCTGCCTTAGAAGATCTGAAACTTCTCAACACACAAATCACGGTATCGAATGGTAATAAAGGGTAATTAAAATAAATAATTTTAAAGTATAGGAAACATGTATTTCACATATATCACATAATAAGGAAGGGAAAGTAACACCATACAATTTACATGAATAAGTGAGTGAAGGATTAAATAAATCACCTAAATTGAGCACAATACATATCATAAAATATAGGTTTATCAGGAGCGGTGAATTACCTTTTTACAATTAGATTAACACTAAATCAATTTAAATTTGATATATAACAATAGTTTGAAATCGATATATAACAATCATTTTTTATTCTAGGTTCAAATTTTTTTTTCAAAGAAAAAATGCTTTATTCCTTTCGAAAAAAGAATACAAATGTCCAAATGTGACTAAAAGAGAATAGAAAGAGAGAGACAGCAGACTCTCAAAAGCTCAGACAAATAAAGCATTATCCCAATAAAGAGCGAAGTCTAATGTCGTTGGAGATTTATTGTTGGAGCATATGGAGATCTCGCAATGAGCACGTCTTCAACCAGGTTTCAGGACTCCCCAAGAAGTGGATGGATTAGCAAGAAGGATCATTAGCAACATGTCTTCAGCGGTTGCTAATGGACCCCAAATCTAATTAGGAATTTTTCTTTTATTCTAGGTTTAAATTGATATATAACAATCGTTTAAAATAAATTTGACTAGATTGAAAAATAAAATTAGATCGATATAATTTAAATCATAATAAATTATATCGATTTTATTTTTTTAAAGCAATCCAAATTATACTATAAACACTATTTTTTTCCATTGTAACTGTAAAGAGATATTTTTTGTGAACTTTTCATATCTCATTTGCAAATGAGGTCTAGTTAATTAAAATATTATTTATTACGTTTATATTATAAATAAGATATGTTTATACTTATCTCGTTTATACTATACACAAATATGTAATACGATTTAAAAATATATATAAATACTCTCCAAATTACATATATCAGTAATAAAATATTTAATTTATTTATTTATATAAAAAATAAAACATCCTCCCACATGCTTAAGTAGTAACATGAGTTTATAACTTACTAAAAGTTGTGTAATAAAATATGAAAGAAAAACCATTAAAATAGTAATAAGTAAACAAAATTGTCAGACATCCCAAACAATTGTTGAAACATATGACATACATATACGAAATTGCCAAAACTTAAGACGCATTGCGTAAATTCAGAGGGATCGACAAAACTTGCAAGTTTAGTGAGGAGACAAAATTACAAAACTACTAATAGATTTGTGATGTTAATGACAAATAAATTGTCAGAATAATAGTAGGTTTAATGATAGAATAAAAAACATGTCATGAAGGCTTTTTTGAAGCTAAATTCTGGTAAATAGGTGTGAAAATAGAATTAAGATGTCAAAAAATCTAAGAACAAAAGAATTGGTTGAGTGACACATCAACAAACCATATATTCACTACCACATCTTCCAGGAGATAGCATGCATGTGAAAGTACATGAGATGGCCACATCATCATTATGTGGTAGTTTATGGTAGGGTCATATATGTAAACATGAATAGGGATAAAAGTATATTATCCTAATTATAGAGTCTGATATACTTAAGTTAAGTCCAACTCTCGGTCAAGATATTACTATTTTTGCATATTTTCTAAGAGAAACCAATATTATAATATAGTATAGATTTTATACGAAAATATAAGCCAAGAAAAACCTTATCGTCCTCTCTCGTAACAGACGTTAATTTATACAGTTTCCTCACTAACAATAAGTCTAAATACAACTTATTTACATATAACATAAGAGTCCCGCTAGGGAGACAATGGAATATCTCTACAATGTCTACAATGGACTATTTATTTACCCCAATATAAATTAAAAATAACAATCAACCCACATTTTAACCTAATTTCAAATAACCCATTAAATTTTATTTTAACCATAACCATCCAAATCCTAATCAAATTTACCCCCAATCCTATTGCTCTTCCCTAACGGCAACCCTTTTCACCAAACTCTCACCGCCCCTGACCATCCCGCTGCCGCATCTCCATCGGCCCATACCTGTCTCACGCGACTCATCCTCCAATAGTGCCAACTAGACCCCCAAGACTCGCCGTCCATCAGCGCTGTACAGGACCCCCGCAGCTCACCCTCCATCAGCGTTAAACAGAAACACCACGGGTCACCCCCAACGGCGCCGCACCAGACCACCGCGACGCACCCTTCTTCAGTGGCGACCAGACCACGCGTTTCACCCTCCAGAGCGCTCCTCTTCCGTCGCCGGAAGAACTCAGTGTGGTCGCCCCCTGTTTCCCGTTGCGGGTGTCACTGTTACAGCCCCAGAACGCCAAACGTCGTCCATAAACAACTGGAGGTTAGTGGGTTGATTTTTTTATGTGATTATAACTGTTTCTATTGCTACTAGTTTTACATGCAATGAATTTTGTTGAGGTGTTTGATTATTCATAGTAAAAAAATTAATTGTTGCAACTTTACTGTACCGGAACGTGTATAATATGTTAAAACGAATTGTACAAGTTGTTGCTGATTATGGTTGCATTGGTTTTTATTCAAGTGTGCAAAATTTTGCAGAATTTTGATTTAATTAGTACAACAGTTTTGGCTGACCATTTGGTCTTTTGAATGTAACGTCACTTAAATTAGTTGATCATAGTCGATCTGTATTTGACATAAAATGAATGGTTACTTTACTAATTATCCGGATGATTGATTTTCGTTATAATAGCGAATGCTATTTGTCTTTGCTATCTTGTTGATATGTTTGAATCAGGTACTGTATGAATTTTGTGTATGTTAAATACAAAAGCACAGATTTACTCGAGCAACATGGTGCTGTTTTTTTGTTTTTAAATTCCTTAGATCAGTCACCGAAACTTTTTAAAGTTTCACTTAAATCAGCCTGTGTCTATATGGTCCTCAATTTTGCTCTTTAGGTTCTCAAGAAGTGCTATATTGTGGAAATTGTAAGGCAGGATTCAAGACTTCTTGATGCACTAGGTTAGACATTTTTTTAAAGAAAATAAAAGGAATACATTACACCATTTAGGAGTATAACTGTGACAAGCCTTAAAATTATCTTTGTGCTTATTATGTTTAATTCTATCTATTTGACATTTGGTTAAATTTGTGCAATGTTACAGTGGTTGAGAATAGAGAAAAGAAAAAATTGGAGCGTTGGACAAATGCAACTTGTTTGTCTTGCTAGGCTGCTATTGAAGAATAGAAGGATTTTGGTTCTAGATGAAGCAACAACATCTATTGACACTGCAACACAATTTAATTCAAAAGACTATTAGAAATGAAACTAGTGAATGATTTTGGTTAATGACGAATTAACTACACATTTGTTACTTATTGCAGTGTCTCTTATATTCATGAATGTTCTTAAAACGGGAATGCTTCTATGAGAGAAAACATGCAACAATTATTCTAAATCTATGAATGAGAAATTTAATGTACATATTAAAAATTGTGGTCAATTCATAATATGCTAGATGTTCATTTATTAGATATACAAATGCTTATTTTCATTTTTAAGTGGATGTTTAGTTGATTGAATTGAATTTTAAGTAAATACAATTATAATATTCTGGATGTTCAATTCAGTAGGTATGAAGATGGTTATTTTTATTCTTACGTGGATGTTTATTTGATTGGATTAAATTTAAGTAAATACAATTAAAATACGTCAGATGTTCAATTCACTAGGTGTGTGGATGGTTATTTTTTACAATAAAGTAGATGTTTATTTGATTAGGCTGGATCTAACAAGAAAAGTAGATGTTTATTTTAATTATATTGGTATTTTGTTTGAGTTGCTAGATTTTGCATCCATTTCTCATATGAAACAATCATCCACATACATAGTAAAATGAACATCCTCAGATGATGGAAAATAAGTTTATGAATTGAAGTTAGTATAAAATACTAGGATTATAAGAAAACTTAGAAAAGGAGGAGATTCGGTTAGTTTATGAATTGAAGTTAGTATAAAATACTAGGATTATAAGAAAACTTAGAAAAGGAGAAGGAGATTCGATTGGTGCTACTGTATATTATAGTACTGAGAAAGTAAAGAGAATAGTAGCATCATGACCAAATATTCACCGATCATTGGCTCTTAGAAATTCTGCATCCTGCAGTACCACCTTACTCCCAGTCCCACCAAGTCTCAATTTTTTGTTTCACTGATTATGCCATAATAATTAGAGTAATTAATTAATTATTGAACTGAATACCATATAATTTGATTATAGGACTACTAAGTACTAACCTCAGCTCTTTCACATTGACTCCTACATCTATAATCCGCTTAGATGTACTTTACAAGTTACAACAATAAGGTATATATGTCATGCCCCTCTAACACTGCACTTCACATGACACTTCAAAATCATGTCACTAATGCATGCACCTAAGATAAAATAATTCACAATAATCTTTCAAAAATGCTGATCATATTAAAATATAACTTCCATAATTTATTACAAATTTACTATTATAAACTCATAAGAATAAATTAAATTTTTACACATCAAATTCTATACTAGATGCAAACCTTTCTACTCAATCAAGAACTATTCCTAAAACTTCTTAACATTATCAATCTCAGAACTCCTCGTGCAACTTTCTAACAAACATATATATGTAGTCTTGTAAGCATTTTCAGGCTAGTTGAATGATTTGATACCAAATAATGTTGCTGAGTATTTACAAGAAAGGCACAAAATTCATCTTCCCAAACCTACAACAGTATTTGTTTCTACATTTGATTATGCAGCTGGTCTAGGTACTTTTATGCTGAATCCATGCTTCATTTTATCAACTCTATTAAAAAAAAATTGTGGTGTAAACAATGATATAAGGAGTCAAGTACTAAGACAATTTGAACAATAAGCAAACAAAACTGAAACTAAGCACTTTTTTAATTAAAAAAAAAGAAAATAAGACTTAATTCTGGTGAAGAATGAAGATAGATAAATCTCTTCTACCACTTTCAAATAGTAATCAAACTTAAAATCTGATAAATAAAATAGTGAAGAGAGAAGACAAAAAGGTTTTTTAGTAAAGCAAGCATTGCACAACATCCCATAATAAATCTACAATGATTTGAAAACAAAAATCATGTTCTCATCCTAAACTAGAAATCTTATAGTTAATAAATAATAACTAGAGCATCCTATAGTCCTAAGTAACATTATAAGTGTAAGTGCATTAGATACAAAGAGATAGGCAGTTATTACATAATATAAGGACAGAATAAGTAAAATCGAAGCACTTAAACATCTTCTTCTCATATGAAATAACCATCCGTATACATAGAAAAATAAACATTCTCATTGGTTCTTCATTAGCAACTAACAAATTGACCAAGATGCCACCCGTGCACCATGTTTAAATGGCTTAACTCAGATTCAGGTTCAATTCAACCAAAATTAAACAAAATCCAATCTAAACCACATATTAAAAGAAAACTACTGAGCATGTGCATGCACAATCCAGCAAATCAAGTAACAAAGCAATGGTATAAAGCAGATAAACATCCGCTTTGTCCATAAAAATAAGTACTGCATATAGTACTTGAACCCTACACCCAATTTCAAATGAAGCTACATTATGGTGAGCTATAACTATTTTTGGGTTTCAAAAAGCTAATAACAATCACAAAATTAGGAATTGAACTTTCATTTCTTCTATGGTTAGTAGCTCATCCTTGCAGAGAAAATGCTATGATATAAATGATAGTCGTGTAAAAGATGAGACAGTTAATGGGTATCTCACTGTTGAGAGGAAGTCTTCTACTTACTTTTTCTGGTCCAAGGCATGGGGGCTGGTCGGAGATGTTTACGTCCAGTTCCATAGGATAAAGAGTAATGAAATTTCAGTACAAGATGAGAAAAAACCTGCAAACAGTGAATTGAAAATGTCATCTGAGATTGCTAAGGAAGTTAAAAGGCTGAAGAAGAAGCTGGTGCAGTTGAACCAGAATTGTAGTTCATGTTCCTTGGTAAATTGTAGTTGCTAAAGTGACAGAGCTAGTAGTGGAAGCAGTGCAAGCAGTAGTAGTGCAGATATGAGCCTGATGACTTATGGGAGAAACTACGGTAAACAATGGTTTACTAAAAATACCAATTATTTGCATCCAAAAGATCCTGGAGATGAGCTCATTCTTAATGAGAATAAAAAAGATTTTGAACATTTTGAGCACAGTAATTATGGTGGAAACTTGATAGATGCTCTTGATGGTAGCGTTATTGAAGTTGAATCCTTGGCAGCTATGAACTCCAGAACACATGAGGGATCTTCAGAGCCCGACAATTCCGGTTCCAATGCTCCATCACAAACTGAATTAAGTTCAAAGGTAACACGTATAGTTAAAAATGGTGGTATCTTTGATTATCTAAGTAGACCTGTACTTGGAGATGTTGAGCACAATCTATTAGCTGCTTTAAAATGCTATGAAAAAGCTAGAAAAACATTGCTTAAACTTCCATCTGGTTTATCTGAATTAGAATCACTTGTTAAAAAGAAAGGATGGGTTTGTAATGAATTGGGGACAATTATAATAGAAAATAAAGAGTTGATCAAGGCTGAACTGGCCTTTGTAGATGCTATAGATGCATTCAGAGAAGTTTCAGATCACACTAATATAATATTGATAAACTGTAATTTGGGTCATGGCCAACGAACTTTAGCTGAGGAGATGGTATCAAAAATTGAGAATCTCAAATTACAGAACATCTTACATAATGCATACACTCATGCTCTGGAAACTGCAAAACTAGAATATAAAGTATCTATTAGATATTATGGGGCAGCAAGGCTAGAACTAAATACTGTAAATGAGGATGATGATGTCTATCTAGCAATTCATAGCAGTTACAGTAATTAAAATCTAATATCAATCACATTAAACAGCCAGGCCCAAAATCAAAGAACATTTGAATCCTAGGTGTCAAACAAACATACTCTATAGAGTAGAACAATAGCTTTATACTGACTTTTTGTAGTCCAAGAGAGGGACGAAGAGAAGCGCCATGATACAACTATACAAGAATTGTCATAAAAATCTCAACCAACCATATTTTTATATAAAACATCAATTCCTGTCCAGTTTACAATAGGTATTTTAAAGCTACATAAATTTCAAAACTTTAAGCCTTCAGCATTCTCATGCCACAATTGATGAACAAAAAAATATATATTCTTCTTTGGCATTTTTCCAAACAGTTAGCGTGCTCATTAGAAATGTCCCGATGAGTGCTTACTTGTAGCTGCATTAAATTTTTCTTGAATTTAATTTAATTTTTTCTCCTTTTTGTCAAGTTTTTTTCACTTGAATATCCAACTATCTACTAACAACAAGTTTCTATCAGCTTCTTGAAACACCAACTTAAAATTTTATTAACAAAAAAATTGCATAAAAGGAACATAAAAAGGATAAAGACAAATCAATATCTACCTCCTTTCCAAGTTGACAAAGAGAATCATTTGTCACTTTGTCATTGATGAATAACTAATTTGTTTGCCCTGAAAAGTCCCAAATATACATCTGCACAATCAACACCAGCAAATTATACATAACCAATGTAACATTGAAACCCATGCACAAAATCAACTAATAGTTAGATAACTCACAGACTATACTCAAAGTCGAATATGTCACAGGCTTTCTTGTAGAATTTGGCCACATGGTATCACACTATCACATAACCTATTAATCAATCAGCAGATTTCAATCATCCAAAAAAAGCAACAATTCACAGCTTATCCAACCATTGCATATTTCAAACAACCAAGGTATAAATCAATGCAAAAACATAGAAAATAAACCCACAAAATATCCAACACACTTTTATTCAAACCTGGAAAATTAATAACACGAGAAACATAAAAATTGAAATAGCACTGTAGAGAGGAGATTACCGTGTTGGTGGGTGTCAGTCACGAGGAGCAGGATCGCAACAAGCCTGGTGGCAAGCAGGGTGGAGGCCGTCGGACAGCAGAGGGTGGCGAGCTTCAACGGCCGCGCTAACGATGGCCGGGATCGTGGTAGCATGGTGGAGGGCGACATGAAGGAAAACGCACCTGCTGAGGCGCGATTGAAGAGGGCGATGCGAGGGGGGCTTGGTGCGGTGGATGATGGCAACACGAGGGAAAAAGAGAGGACGCCGGTGCTGAAAGGAAAAAAGAAGGAGAACGGCGTTGAAAGAGAATTAGAATTAGGGATGCCGTTTTTTTGTTTACGTCACTGAAGGAATCCTAATTTCTTTTAAATTTTAAATATGAATTGAAAATTAATTATGGACCCTAATTTATTTTTAATTTCAATTTAATCCCATTATACACATTGTATATTAAGTATATTGGCTCCTCATACTTTCCCATAACATAAATAGTATCAAGTTGAAATTATAGTAATAAGGTCATATATTAAAAAAAACAAAATAATGTCTTACATAAATCATGAATTTTGACCCACACAAGGGCCTTCTAAACAGGAATCTAAACACTACATAAATAAGAGTCTTGTATCTCTTAATTAATTAACTACTAATAAGTACTAGTTAGATAATGAGAGATACACAGGATTCTATCTAATATCTTGAATCATTGCATCCATAAAGAATCCAGCCCATCTCTTCATCGTAAGTCCACATCTTATGTCAACCACGGTGGCTACCCTAATTTGCATATAAACATATTTGGAAACAATAGGGTGAAAACCACAAAGATCCCTAAACGAAATAAATAAAAGGATAAACGCTAAATAAGGAAACATGAATCCGTAAGCATCCTAAACCTACTCAAGGTCCATACACACCTAGGGGTTCATAACAATATCATCCAAATTACTCTCATACCATCTCGACATAAGATTTGTCCTACGATCCAATTCTTCTTTAACTTCCAAATTCCTCCAATCTGTCAGCGAACAAATAAATACAATATAGTAAATTAACAGTTTAATAAGCAATTCACAAAAATTAAGAAGCACATGCTGTCACATAATTAATATATATACAATCAATTAGGCAGACCTAAAAAATACAATCAAATACGCATGATGAATGTCTTCTTACCAATGAAATAACCATTATCATAAATCTCATATCAATATCCTCTCATAGTTTCTCCTCAACCTTTTTCATGAACTTAGGAATCGTGTTTCATCTCTAATATCATCATCACAAGTAACAACTACCTTTCCCCTCCACTTGACACAATTTCACATTTACCGATTTTGCTTGGATCGTTCTACATGACTTGCAGTCCTACAACCTCTGATGCAACAATTGGATTAGGTCTCACGAAATTTTTTGTTTTGCGTACCTGACATCATCCACCTTGTCTAGCCTAGCATAGAGAACTTTTCTCACGTGGTCTCATAACCATTGCGAAAAGAATGCTTGTAGTGTACGTATACTTTCTATCTTACTAATATTATGATATGGGTTGTGACAAGTCACATAAATATTTGTGAAACTACTTTATTTGACGACATATGGTTAATAATTTACAAAAAAAAAAACTTAAAATTATAAATATTAAAATAATTAATATGTAATTATATGATTAATTATTAACTGAACATCTTACTTTATATGTCCATATAGGGGCGTTATCAGTGTCATAGGGGGCATGCACACAAAAACAAAGCAAGTAAAATGGTTCAGTGAAATTGAAAGACAGTGTCATTAGAATGTGCGTGAAATTGAGCAAACATCATGCTTTTTATTTAAATAAATATATAAAATCCATTATATCTCTAAATATACATGGAGAAAAGTGGTACCAAAATGCACAGAGTCATTTCATGAATGGAACCTGCAAAATGGAATAGCACTCCAATTCAAGGAAGGCACCCCGCAAATGGAGGGGGAGGTCACCTTTATCCAAGTTGCATCTGGCACACACGACATGGAACTTCATTTCCATGGTGGCACCTGCAAAATGGTAAAGCTGCAAATCTTCAACCATTTAATTGGTGGTGCCCGCAAAATCCCATCTCAGCTATGGCATTCGTGAAATGGTTGCTTTCAACTCCTATACAACGCATGAGAAATAGAGTCACTATTGTGGCCTACATAAATGTAGCTGATTGTGGCGCAAATGTAAACCACACTTGAGATTTACTCCTTCTCTGAGTCTCGCTTTTCCTATACAAACAACTTATTTCTCTATTCCTCCTCCTTTTATACCCACTTAACATATATTCTTCTTAGCAAAACCAAATAAGTGTGTTATGGCATATGCATATATTCGAGTGGAGAAATTTCACAGACGTCTGAGGAAATCATTTTCGTATGTGATGATCCATTTGGATAATGATTCGGCCACAAACATCACTACAACAACTGAAAAACTTTATTTAAGTGAATACCAGTCTTCTTGGGAGAAAGGTAATTACCAGAATGGCTTACAGGATGCTAGTTGCCTTAGCCAATTCAATTGTTTATCAGAAGATGCATATTAAATTCGATTAGCACGTGTCGATGATGTACATTGCAAGCATCGTGGCATTGCAAGCATATATTGGATGAAGCTTTGTGTCCATCTTCAAGACGTGGATGGTAGCTCTTCTAGCTCGAATAATGTGGAGGAGATTTGAAATGTTGGGCCTATGAAGTGATGCCCATGCAACAAAATAGTATAGCTCGTAGTCACAGTTTTAATGCATTTGTCACGCCACAACAAAATACAAAGAATAACCAAGTATATCCCTCTCCTTCCACGTTGCATGCGTCCCTAGAAGGAATGGCTGATTGTTTGGTAGAGTCATTTGAGGAAGAAGATATTTTAGGGGATGGTAGAGATGACGAGGGCAGTGACGACGCAAAAGTTGTTCCTGAAATCCAACCACTTTATAATGAAAGGGTTCTACCACTTCATGTGCCACCGGTAGGTATCATGCCGCCGAGCGTAGTTTGTAGCAGCACTCCAAGTCACTTTCTGACTTTAAATCTTTAATCAATGAACCCGGTCACAGATGATGGCAGACTAAGTAACTATGCTATGTCTAGTGAGATGGAGCTTGAGATTGGTTGAAGTTTCTTTACAAAAAAACTATCAAGCTTGTTGTTAAGAACTATAATATTCATAGAAGTGCAAAATACAAGGTGGTGCAGTCAAATCAATCTAGGTATGTTTGTAGATGCAAGCAATTTGGGGATTGGTGTCAATGAATGATAAGGGTTGCAAAGATTAGATCTTCGAGATTTTGAAAATTTCGAAAATACCAAGGACCATATAGTTGTCTGGCAACTTCGATGTTGCAAGATCGTGTCCAACTTGATAGCAATGTGATATGCTAGCACATATTTTCTATGGTTCAAGCTAATGCGACGATTGAAATAATGGTGTTGCAAAGTTCACTCGAGTCAACCTATGGGTACAAGGTTTCTTACAAGAAGATTTGTAATGCAAAGCAAAAGGCAATTGCAAAAATCTATGGAGATTGGGATGACTCATATAATCAACTGTAGGGTAGGGTTATTTTAACGTTTTATTTGCAAAATTTCATTCCAGGTAAACGAGAGATGTTGTAAATATTTCTCTTTTCGTTATTTGAGGTTAATAGAAATCGATGTTGTTGTTGTTAAATTATTGTCCTTGTTGCAGGCACAATTGTGGACTTACAAATGAAACCGTACTACTCTGGCAACATGTTGGAAGGAATCGTACGTGCACCGTGTTGTTAGCATTCTCGGGCAGTAACCGCCTAGCAAATACATGATGTAGCAACGAACATACTGCATCAGGGCATCATTGGTTGCATCGAGCGGCATCTCTTGACGTCGAGTCCTCAACCACTTCAGTTTTATGTTGAACTTATTAGTCCCAATATGCCCAGCTGGCACGTCTTCAAGAAGTTCCTCATACCACTGTCATATATCTCTTTCGTAAAACTTGCTCCATGATTTCAAAGTACTAGCAATTTCCCCATCAATAGGTGAACCTAACTGCTTTGCCATGTCTTCTAATGTTATCGTATACTCACCCCAAAAGAGGTGAAACGTATGCGTTTCAAAGCGCCATCATTCAACGAGCGCGCTAATTAACGGATTGTCATACTCAAAGCCAGCGCACTATCAAATATGCAAAATAAAATCCAGTGCATCGTAAATAGGGTTCCAGCCTCTGTCATCTATTCTAACCTCCATGTCTATATGAGGCAGGTCTGATGGAAAAACGTCCACTAAAATCCCATGTGAAATAAGAATATGAGCCGGCTGAAAATTCAAAGCATCATTGACATA
>NC_029785.2:14943971-14971830 GCF_000816755.2 Arachis ipaensis
CAACAACAATAATAATAATACTAAAAATAACAAAAAATAATAATTATTATTATAATACTAATAGTAAATAATAATAATAATAATAATAATAACAATAATAGTAATAATAACATTGATAAACAACAACAATAATAATAATGATAATGATAATAATAATATTTAAATTAACAATATAACAATTACAATAAGTAAAAATATAGTTATAAATTATACTAACCTTCTCAATTAAATATGCAAAAATATAATACTCATCTAATTAGTTAAGATTTTTCTCAACATTTATTCCACTCATGTTTTAATACTCCCTTCACCTTTATCAAATTTATTCTAAGCTTTCTGATCTATGTTCATAACGTTGAGTTTTGCCTTCTCCACACACACACACACACATATATATATGAAGTCCATGCTTCATAGTTTGCATCGTCATTCACCACAGCCAATGCATGCTTGTATGGGAACTGTCATACTACGCCTCCATTGCAGAGCACCATTTCATGGGTGACGATCATGGAATGGCAAATTCGCATGCGCCACCATTGGATTGGTCCAACTCGCAGGTGCTACAAATGAAATGTCCATTTTGCATGAGTTGGGAAGAAATCGCCGCCAACTCCATTTCGCGTGTATCAGTTGCCAGCTGCGTAAAGCTGACCTCCTTTTCCATTTTGCGGGCACCATATTTGAACTGGAGTGCTTTTCTATTTCGTGAGTGCCGTCCGTGAAATAGCTCTGCAGATTTTAGTATCCACTTTTCTCTATGCGTATTTAGGAAACTAATAAATTTTATATATTTATTTAAATAAAAAACCCAAACATCAGCTTTTGGTCCCAAATCTAAATAAATGAATATTCACATATATCTAAATATATAAAAGAAGAAGATATGGTAGCGGTGCTTTATGCATTCCGCATGATATAGAAAATATGCATGTTAAATTGATGGATGATAGCTTATCTCTATGAAAAAAAAACAAGAAAAAAAATACCAACTTAGGTGTTGAGATGCAGAAATTATTTTTTTTATGGACAATAATTGTGTGTTGTACCGTTATGTTCAACAATGGTAGGTTTTGCCATAATGTAGAGCTGCAACATTTTCCTGTCGACACGCAGGTAACGTGTTGCATAGAAGCGGGACACTTGGCAAGTCCCTGTTAAAACACATGTAGCGTGATGTATGTGATGGAAGCAGCTTTTCCAACACGGATGCTGCATGTTGCACCAGTTTTATCAGAGATTCGTTTACTTTTTTCAAGGAATATGCAGCTTTTTAGAGATTCTTTAACCAACACATTACTTGCGTGGTACCAGGATATTTGCATGCAGGGAGCACTGCTATGTCGGGAACACGCAAAGACGCAGAGGCTGGCCTTTAAAGTCTCCCACTCGGCTCTCCTACTAACTCATTCAAGATATTGTGAAGAGAGTTCAGAGAGTGTTTAGTCCAGTGAATTTTAGAGAGTATGTTTTTTGAGAGTGTTTTAGTGTATTAGGCTTGATATTTATACGTAAGAAGTATTCAACGTGTGTTTAGTAAAAATGGTACGTGATTATATGTCGGCAACAGAATATATTATCAACTATTTGAGATAATATAATTATATAAGTTTATTATTTTCCTAATTTAGAGCTTATTATTTGGTTAATATGTTGAATGCAATTAATTTGATTAATATTATTAGAGTGAATACCTCACCCGATCCCTGACAATTACCTTGAAAGAACAATGAGGCCCCCAAGAAAAAAAAAACACCCAATCCAGCCCCTGATCTTTCTTTTTTGGGATTGATTAGCCCCTGTGCCAAAAAAAATAACATTGACTTTTTTTGGCACAGGGGCCTTGTTGTCCTTTCGAGGTAATTGTCAAGGGCCGGGTTGGGTTTTTTCTTTGTCAAGAATCTCGTTGTCTTTCGAGATAATTGTCAAGGGCTGTTTTAGGTTTTTCTCATATTATTATTAGCAATATTAGTATAGTTAATCATTTGATTTATTTTTTTGTAAATTTTCTGTAATGATAATATTATTATTAGCAATATTATCTCTTTGTGCTTTATAAAACTTACAAAAATTATGGATAAAACCTTAGGTCACTAAGAATGTATGAATGAAGTGGTTATAACTTATATGTTTTGGTCTTATGTATGAATTTGGTATCATGTTAGTTTTGTTATGCACTATAAAATTCATTATTCTAGTGATTGAACTCCATTTTATATTATTTGTTATTTTATTTGTTACAATATTATTATTTTTGTCTTTCACTAGACATTTCGCATACCTCAAACACCTCATTTATTCCATCAAATCGGTGTACAACTATATTTTCTACATGCTATATATTTTCTTCTATCCGCTGAGTGGCAAATTTAGAGTAAGTATAAATCCAGCACGCTTGTGCTGGTGAGCATCAGTACTCTTCCGCATAAACAGCTCATTCAATCGATAATATGTTACTCGAACGAGCACTAACATAGGAAGATTTCAGGCACCCTTTAACATTGAATTGATGCACTTGACAAAGTTCATCGTCATGTGACCTCATCGATGTCCCTCATCAAATGCCAATACCCACTGGGGACGTTCGATGTTGTCACACCACTGAGCAGATGCTTCACCTCGCTCATTCTTGCAACTTCTTGTAGTAGATATTGTACTCCTCCATTGTCCTTGAATATTCTGTGTTGACAACAAGCTTTTGCAAGTACGAGACCTTGAATTCCCTTAAGAAGTTGCTACTGATGTGCCAAATACAAAACATCCACCATGTTTTAGGAGGTTTCCAATCACCTCAACTACAATTTACTATTGCCCGGATTGACTCATGATGATCAGAGATTATACCCATGTCGTTTCTTCTAACAACATCTCTTCGTAAATTACTGAGAAAAAAGTGTCACGCATCAACGGTATCCCCTTTCACGATGGCAAAAACAATCGGCACAATATTTTGGTTCCCATCTTGCGCAACTGCAACCAAAAGGCAACCTTTATATTTTTCGTAAAGGTGGGTGCTGTCAACCTAAACCAGCGGCTTGCAATATTTGAAAGCTCTAATGCATGAATTGAAACTCCAGAATACCCGGTGAAGTATCCTAACACCGTCCACCTCTTCACTCCCGTTATACAAGGGTCGTGTTTCTATTTGAACTTGTGAATCAGGCATCTTCTGAACCATTTCCGAGAACCACATGGCCAAGCTTGGTAAGATTCTTCCCATCCACCAAAAGCTTTGGCTATCGACTTCGACTTTGCCAACCAAGTATTTCGATAACTAATGGTGTAGTTGAACCTTGCTTGAACTTCTGCAACTATATATTTCGCCTTTATGCATGGGTCGGATTCAACCAATGGCTTCATAGCCTCAGCAACCGTATCTGAGTCCAACTTGGAGTGATCAATGAAACCGTTACCATGAAACACGTGTGCCTCCTGTTATATCTCCGAATCTCCCAACAACCTTTCTTCTGTATCAAGTTGACTCAGATAAGCCAATTTCACTCACGTCCATAAGTCTTGCATTTTGCATAGAACGTCTGTGGCTCAGATTCATAAACAATGTAATTGACTCCTCTAGAGATAGTGTAATTCTGAATTGCCACGATGATCGATTTTCTAGAATTGTATTCCATTTTGATACTGAACTCCACGTCCTCAAGATCAACAACGCCTATAGAAAAAATAAATTGTCACTCATCAATCCGTCCAAAAAAAATTAACGAAAACATATTACCCACTCATCATGTACCTATGTTCGCATATTCAGGAAACTCCGGTGCATGCTGGCGTCAAGATTCAAGCTACGCATAAAAGGTGAAACGTCCATGGATTGACTGACTGCGGGTGGAACTACTAGAGTTTTCGTGACTGCCTCACCTCCCCATCGTCGTCCTCGTCCTCGTCACTGGCTTCATACGTAGCTTCGAACTCCTCTTCGCTATCATTGTTCATTCCTTCGTACGCTTCAGCTCTGTCATTTTGCACGGGTGGGTCACGTTGAATCTCATCCGCATCTATATGTTCAAACTCAACATACAACTCAATCCTTGGATGTTGCACCTGAGTTTGGTGGTGAATATGAAACATCTGCTAAATACTTGTTTCGTCAATGATTGGCATAATCTCAAACTGTATTAGGCTGCCAAATACAATAACCGGACTCCTGTAAAAAATATTACTTACCTTCTTTAAAATATCACTTTCTATGCTTTGACAGAAACCGTACTGTAGTTCCACAAACATCATAGTGCATGGAACCACAAATAAAAATGAATTCTCACACACAAAGCTCATCCCCTCAAATATATTTCGTATAATCTCACAGTGGTGGTAAATTACTGTATTTGCAGTGCCCTCCATAACACCAACAATGCACTAAAACATAAATCTCGCAATGAAGTACAATGATAACGAGTTTCGATTTTATAGGCAAAGGACCCATCTCGCAGGTTATGTGATAGAATTACAATAAATTAGTAATTGACACGTGTACAACACACATGTAGTGTGTTGTTGGTGCGGAATTTGAATACCACAAACAAACCGACAAGTACACCGGGTCGTACCAAGTAATACCTCAGGTGAGTGAAGGTCGATCCCACGAGGATTAATGGATCAAGCAACAATAGTCAATTAATTATTCTAGTCAGACAATCAAAATTTAGGGTTTTAATAGCAAATAACATAAAAACAGAGAATTAAATAAAAACAAACTAAAATGGTTAAGAAAATAATATGATAAAGATAAATAAGGTGTCAAAGATATTCAAATTTCCGGATTAGTATTTCTTACCAACTATTTTAATCGTGCAAGATTCATTCCATGGTTTACCATAAGTGATTAAACCCTAATTCTTTATACCTTTTTAGTCTCCTCTAACCTTCATTAACCGCCAATTCCTTAGTCACTTGATTCCAATTAGAGGGTTAAGTTCAAAACTGGTTTATAACCATAGGAACCCTAATTACCCAAAGCTAACAGGATTTTATGTCACATATCCCAATTATTTCATGTAATTAGCAATTCAGGAGGAATTTGCTTTCAAGCTGTTGTTCAAGTGAGATTCTCTAGAGAACCACAATCGAGCCTGTTGTTCAAGCGAGACGATCCTCTAGAGATAACTCTCCCGAGATTAACAAGAACTCATGTAGAATAAGAGTCATACTTCCGTTTCACCCAGATTCATAAGATGAAGAACGAAAACAATTCTTAGAACCGAATTAAGACATTAATTAAAATAGAAAAAGTAATAATATCAATCCATAAAAATAAACAGAGCTCCGAACCTTAACAATGGAGGTTTAGTTGCTCATGGAGAAAATAAACCCTAACAGAGAAAAAGTGTAAAAGTGCGGAATGAAAATTAGGAGGAGAGCCTAAGTCAAGATCTCTTCTCCTTTTTATATCTAATCCTGATTAATGTAAAATATATTTTCTAAAACTAAATAATATCTTTTCTTATTTGTAAATAAAATAAATTTTAATAAAAAATAAATAAAATCTTCGCGCGGGACCACTGCAGACTCCAAAGCTGGCGCCTAACTTGAGGATTGGTGCCTAACTTAGGAAAAGCCAAGTTAGGCGCCACCATACCCGAATGAATTGGAGTGCAAGTTCTGCATCCGCACCTAACTTGGGTAATCCCAAGTTAGGCACCAATGTGGCCATACAGAATGGAGAAGGGTATACTATTATATATCATTAGAAAGTTCTGGAAGTTAGCTTTCCAATACCACTAGAACCGCGTCAATTGGACCTCTGTAGCTCAAGTTATTTCTGTTGGAGTGTAAAGAGGTCAGAGTTGACAGCATCCACGAATTCTCTTTGCACTTGTCTTCAATTCTTAGTTCCTCCTGTGCTTTTGCTTCTCTTTTCCTCAAATTTTCCTACAAGAATCATGAAATAAAAAGGATCAAAACAATTCCAATTTAAGCACTAAAACTCTCCATAATTAAGCATTATGCATTTATTTCGTATATGAAAAAGTATAGAAATGCATAACATGATACGCACGCATCAATTGTCCCGATGTGTGCCAAGTGTCTAACATACAAATAATATTACCACTGATGTTAACACACGTCCAGCACGTATGTGTCCAGCACGTTGCATACGTGCTGAGTCAGCACGTTTATAACGTGTTGGGCATGCCATATCTGCAACGTGCACCCCGGCATATAAAAAAAAAAGAAGCTTATTTCAAATAAAAACACACATATCTTTTTCTGTTTTTCATATTAAAAAAAAAAAAAATGAGCCGTTGAGATGTGTTATATATATAATTCCATATGCACTTTATAGGAGGAGTAGTTAGTGTCATAGTGTGCGTGTGTTGGATTCATAAAATAAAGGTGTATTTTGCGATGGTGAGATTTTAATTATGCTTTTCTGTTTGAAACCATGAATCACATAGTGCCATGCGAAAATGGAAAATGGGTAAAGAGAGTCAATGCGATGTGGCCCTTTCCACTTTACAAAGTTTAACCGCCAAAAAGAACAAAGGGATGGCTACTACTGTTTATTCTATAGCTTTCCCAAAGCAGTGCGGCACTTGCACCTATAACGTGAACTTTAATAATTATACTCTTTATTTAGGAAGGGTGTGTTCCGAAGTTGCTAAAGGAAATTAAGGGTAAAAATTTTGAAGGAGAAGAATGGAAGACGAACGGAAGGTTTAAGATTTTCAAACTACTTTTTATTTGGGAGTTTAAAATAACTAACTAAAGACAAGGGGTTTAGAGAATTTACTATATATTTTTACAATTTTATCTGAATAATATCTCAAAATAAATTTTTTAAAGATTTTTTTTATCAGACAATTTAGCTTTATCTAATAAATTTTAGTTATTAAATCAATTTTCAAGTTTTTTATTTCATAAAGAAATTAATAGTATATATTAGATTATTTATTTACATAGAGAAACTGAGAATTTTTTAAACAAATAAAACATTAGAGATCATATTTTTAAGCAATTTTTGATACATGATTATAAAAATGAGATAAATTTTACTATATCAATTTATCAAGTAGATTTTTTTTTGTGAATAATCAATTTAAAAAAAAAGTTTAGAGATTGAATTTCGCTCTATTTTTTACATGTACTTTCTAAATAGATACTTAAACGTTCCATAAAAACTTAGATTAAATACACAAGTGGTAAGAATCGGTAGCTAAATTATTGCTTAAAATAAAATAAAATAATAATTTAATTGTTCAAAATAGGTTCAAAAATTTAGAATGTGAATTTGAAAATTTAGAGGTGATATTTGAATTTAGTAATTTTTTTCGAATAGAAAAATGTAATTTTCTGCAAAAATTTGTGTAAAAATGCGTACCGGTAAATTAGTAGGCAGTACCGGCTTAAGTCTGTCCAGTACTACGTGAGAGTAATAAAAATGGTGGGGTAAGTACGATTTTGGTCCCTAAAGTTTTGTGCCAGAATCGAAATCGTTCCTCTTCTAATTTTGGATTTAAAATCGTCCTTAACGTTTTTTTTCGTATTAAAATCGTCCTTTTAATTTTTTTGGGACAAAAATACCCTCACCACTACCAACATAATTACTTCCTTCACCACCACCACCACCAACTGCCACTCCACTACCATTATCAACATCATCATCACCATCATCATCATCATCAGCACCAGCACCCACTCCACCACCACTAACACCACCACCACCACCACCGCAACCTCAACCACAACCAAACCACCTCCCCACCCCCAAACAGAAACAGAAACAGAGAAACAAAAATTCAAGTAACAAATTAACAAATTCAAGTACAAAGCCAAATCAACAGAGAAACACAAAGCCAAATCAGAAATTCAAAGTACAAAGAAGAGATCTGGTTCGAAGAAATTCAAATCAATAGAGGAGCATGCATGAACGGCGGCGGTGAGCTCTGATTCGAGGAGATCCGAGATAGGAAAGAAGAGAAGGACGAGAGAGGGTCGCGGTTGATCTGGACAGAAGAGAGGCAGCGGCGGGACGGCGAGACTGCGGCGGCGAGACGACGGCTTCCCTTCCCCCTTCATCATCATCATCATCAGAGTTCTGGAGGAGGCGGCGGCGACGACGAGGTCACGGCGTTCGAGGAGATCTGAGACAAAGAAGAAGAGAAGGAGGGGAGGGGGTAATTTTATAATTTTTATTATTAAAATAGGAATAGGGATAGTTTAGGAATAAAACAAAAAATTTTATTAAAAAGGACGATTTTAATACAAAAAAAAATATTAAGGATGATTTTAAATCCAAAATTAGAAGAGGGACGATTTCGATTCTGGCACAAAACTTTAGGGACCAAAATCGTACTTACCCCTAAAAATGGTAGAAAAGCTTAGTAAAATAATTAAAGTTGAAAATCGAGCGCTAATTCTAAAGGTTTGGTCCAAAATTGGGCCAAACAGGCCAAAAACACTAACGGATTGGACCGGACCTAAGTTGAGCCCAAACCCAACATATATAAGTGTGTGAAATAAACCCAATCAGCATCATAACAGTCCATAAACAAACCCTAGCAGCTGTCAAGTGAGAAGAGAGGAGAGCTGATGAGCGGATAATTTATACGCTTTTTGGCACTGTTTTTAGTATGTTTTTAGTAGAATCTGGTTACTTTTAAGGATGTTTTCATTAGTTTTTATGTTAAATTCACATTTCTGGACTTTACTATGAGTTTGTGTATTTTTCTGTGATTTCAGGTATTTTCTGGCTGAAATTGAGGGACTTGAGCAAAAATCAGATTCAGAGGTAGAAGAAGGACTGCTGATGCTGTTGGATTCTGACCTCCCTGCACTCAAAGTAGATTTTCTGGAGCTACAGAACTCAAAATGGCGCGCTTTCCAATTGCCTTGGAAAGTAGACATCCAGAGCTTTCCAGAAATATATAATAGTCCATACTTTGGCTGAGTTTAGACGACGTAAAAGGGCGTTGAACGCCAGTTCTACGCTGCTGTCTGGAGTTAAACGCCAGAAACACGTCACAAACCAGAGTTGAACGCCAGAAACACGTTACAACCTGGCGTTCAACTCCAGAAAGAGCCTCTGCACGTGTAACATTCAAGCTCAGCCCAAGCACACACCAAGTGGGCCCCGGAAGTGGATTTATGCATCAATTACTTACTTCTGTAAATCCTAGTAACTAGTTTAGTATAAATAGGACTTTTTACTATTGTATTAGACATCTTATGATCTTGGGATCATCTTTTGATCATTTTAGATCTCTAGACCTCCATGGGAGGCTGGTCACTCGGCCATGCTTACCCTCTATTATCACTTATGTATTTTCATACGGTAGAGTTTCTGCACTCCATAGATTAAGGTGTGGAGCTCTGCTGTTCCTGAAAGCATCTCTATACACTTATCTGAAATTCTCACCAATGATATACATAAGTGTTTCTGTTCATGCCCAGGGTCGAGCTGTCCGAACCGGGATGTTCAGTAGCGAAGCGACCGACCTGTTCAGGTCAAGCGGATCGACTTCTTTACGAAGAACTCGGCCAAATCGACAGTAAAGCCCAATAAAAGGGCCCAAATAGAGGAACACGACCCAGAATCCAAAGGCAATCCCAGCCTATAGAGATAAAGGCGGTTCCCTTGAAGGTAAGCTGTGGACACTACGCTAAAGGATACCCTGGAATCCAACGGGGACAAAAACTCACCAAATCCGGGAGCCATGGAAGCACTCCAAGATCGTTTAAAGCAGCTAGAGGAAGAAACCCAGCAACAACGGGAGATCGGAAAAGATCTACAAAGAGAAGTACGGCGACGTCGAGAACTAGAAGAAAAACTACAGTAATTAGAAGCCAACCTCAAAACAAAAGCTCCTCGGACCACTCCTGAAGAAAAATCACGCAAAGAACAGGACCCATTCACCAGGGAAATCATGAAGACCAAAATTCCAAAGGACTTCAAGCTTCCGGATATGGTTTTGTATGATGGAATTACAGATCCCAACCATCATCTTAGCAATTTCAGAAGCAGGATGTACCTTACCGATGCCTCGGATGCCATTCGCTGTAAAGCTTTTCCAACAACTCTCACAAAAACGGCGATCAGATGGTTCGACGACTTACCTCTGAGGTCCATCTCAAACTTCGACGATCTGGCCAAAAAGTTCCTGGCCAGATTCTCCATCCAGAAAGATAAGGCCAAACACGCACCCAGCTTACTAGGGATCAAGCAAGGAGATCGGGAGAGCCTCCGTAACTACATGGAAAGATTCAACAAAACATGCATGGACATACAAAGTTTACCGACAGAGGCCGCCATCATGGGGCTTATCAATGGCTTACGAGAAGGACCTTTCAGCCAATCCATATCAAAAAAATATCCTACCTCCTTAGACGAAGTACAGGAGCGAGCAGAAAAATACATCAACATGGAAGAGAACGCTCGGTTGGGAGAAACCTCAAAATCTGGAGCCTCCTATCGAGACAAAGACAAGGACTCCAAAAGGAAAGAAGATCGACAGGGTGAGAAAATCAAAAAGTACCACAACTACACTCCTCTCAAAGCATCCCTGGTCGACGTATACAAAGAAGTCTGCCATACAGAAAAAATCCCCCCAACGCGACCACTCAAAGGCAAAAGGGGAGGAAGAAATCAGAAGGAATATTGTGAATACCATCGAATTCGAGGGCACTCTACCAACGAATGCTTCGACTTGAAAAAAATCATAGAAAAATTAGTAAGAGAAGGAAAATTAGACCGATTTCTGGCCACCCGGGATGATGACCAAAGAAAAAGACGGAGAGCCGAAGATGATGGACGAACTGAACGGTCACCTCGGACACCATAAAGACACGTCCACATGATACATGACGGATTTGCAGGAGGTGGGATCTCCAAATCGTCCCGAAAGAGATATCTCAAAGAAGTATACCACGTTGAAGGAAAGGAGGAAGCACCCGACATCCCAGCGATAACATTTACTAAAAAGGACGCGTCCGGCATCATCCCAGGACACGATGATCCCATGGTCATCACAATTATACTGGCAAATGCCAATTTACACCGCACACTAATAGACCAAGGGAGTTCTGCCGACATCTTATTCAAAACAGCTTTCGACAAACTCGGCTTAGACGAAAGTGAACTTAGAGCATACCCGAACAATCTGTTTGGACTAGGAGATACTCCGATACAACCCTTGGGATACGTATCGCTACACACTACTTTTGGAAAAGGGAACCAATCTAGGACCCTCAAAATAGACTACATTATGGTCGACATAAGTTCAGCCTACAATGCTCTCATAGGTCGGACAACACTCAATCAACTCGGCGCAATAGTCTCAACTCCACATCTATGCATGAAATTCCCAACTACAGAGGGGATAGCCACGGTAAAAGCAGATCAAAAGATGGCACGTCGCTGCTATAACGAGAGCTTAAACCTCAAAGGCAGAGGAGAAGAGTTTCATACAATTGAGCTTGGTGGAGCTCAGCGTCGAGAAGAATTCCGTCCGCACCCAGAAGGCGAGATAGAGAAGGTTCAGATTAGAGACACCTCGGATAAAACGACTAATATCGGCACGGTCCTAAGAGGAGACTCAAAAGAATCACTGATACAATTCTTGCGAGATAATGTCGACCTCTTCGCATGGAAAGCCGCAGACATGCCAGGAATAGACCCTAAGTTAATGTGCCACAAGTTAGCGGTCTATCCAGGTTCTCGGCCGGTGCAGCAGAAACGAAGAAAACTCGGACCAGAACGATCCCGAGCTGTGGAAGAACAAGTACAAGCGTTGTTGGAGGCAGGATTCATAAGAGAAGTCAAGTATCCACTATGGCTAGCCAACGTCGTTTTGGTGAAAAAGTCATACGGGAAGTGGCGCATGTGTACCGATTACACCGATCTCAACAAAGCCTGCCCAAAAGATCCATATCCACTCCCAAGTATTGACACTCTGGTAGATGCTTCCTCTGGATATAGATACCTCTCGTTTATGGACGCCTATTCGGGATACAACCAAATCCCCATGTATCCACCAGATCAAGAAAAAACATCGTTCTCAACGCCAAAGGCGAACTACTGCTACATCGTGATGCCTTTCGGTCTCAAGAACGCGGGAGCTACTTATCAAAGGCTAACTTTTTAGCAGGAGTTGCGATAAGATCTCTCCTCTTCTATGCTACTTTAAGAAAGGGAAAACAGTTCGAATGGACGACAGAATGTGAACAAGCTTTCCAAGACTTCAAGGAGTTCTTAGGACGGCCACCTATCCTATCTCGACCACAAAAAGGAGAACCACTTATATTATATCTCGCAGTAGGAAGCCGGGCGATAGCCTCAGCACTAGTCAGAGAAGACGAAAATGGGCAACAACCTGTCTACTTCATTAGCAAAGCACTACAGGGATCTGAGCTGAACTACTAGAAAATAGAAAAATTTGCCTATACTCTCATCCTAACATCTCGACGACTCCGCCCGTACTTTCAGGCTCATACCATCAAGGTTAGAACTAACCAGCCCATAAAAGGAATACTGCAAAAAACAGATTTAGCAGGCAGAATTCTACAATGGGCAGTCGAGTTATCGGAGTTTGACCTCCAATATAAAGCTCGGATGGCCATCAAATCACAGTATCTGGCCAACTTCATCGCAGAATTCACAGATACCCCGGAAACTCCCGCAGAATGGAATCTCTACGTGGACGGTTCCTCAAATAAAACTGAAAGCGACGCAGGCGTGATAATAGAAAGCAACCAAGGAACCCAAGTTGAGCTTTCCCTCAAGTTTGGGTTCCTGGCCTCCAATAACCAAGCGGAATATGAAGCACTATTGGCTGGTTTGAAGCTGGCTAAAGAGGTCGGAGCTCAAAAACTCAACATTTACAGCGATTCACAAGTAATCACATCACAAATAACAGGGAGCTACCAAGCCAAAGACCCCACCATGAAAAAATATTTAGACAAAACCAAGGAACTACTCGGACAAGTCGGGGAATATAAGATCTGCCACATACCCCGCGAACGAAATGCCCGAGCTGATGCACTCTCAAAACTAGCCAGCACCAAACCAGGGGGCAACAATAGAAGCCTCATCCAGGAAATGTTGCAAAACCCGTCAATCTCAGAAGAAGAACAAGTCCTGGTCATAACAAGTCAGGACCAAGGATGGATGACCCCCATAGTCAACTACCTCAAAGAAGGAACACTCCCCGCAGAAGAAAAGGAAGCAAAAAAGTTAAAAAGGGAGGCACAGTACTACACCATCATAAACGACATCCTGTACAAAAGAGGAATCTCAATACCTTTACTAAAATGCATGCCGACCTCCAACACAAAGGAAGTGCTAGAAGAAATACATAGCAGCATTTGTGGCAATCATCTCGGAGCGCAAGCTCTCGCCAAAGAAGTACTCCGGGCAGGATTTTATTGGCCAACTCTACAGAAAGAAGCCACAGAATTTGTAAAGACATGTCCACCATGTCAAAAACATGCCGGGCTACTACAGAATGTCTGAACTCGACGGACGAGAGCTTCTCAGGTCATGGCACGCCTGCAACCTCAGAAGTTACTACAGTTAGAAAAAAGGATATAAAAGATCTCATCATTGGATGCACTCTTTTTCCTAAAAAGGTTTTTTAATGAGGCACCAAGTTGAGACTCAGACAATCCCATATGTATATATTTCTACTTTTTCTTTTAATAAAATATATTTGAGACATTCTACAAAGATTTCAAGACGCATTAATCTGAAGCATTCATCGTCCGATTATAAAGCGACAGATCGGCAGAAAGTGAAAAACAATTTCACTGCACGATCACGGTAAAGACAAACCATCCGATAAAGGTGAAAACGCGATTTACCCAAAGGACGATCTAGAGATGACAACCACTTTCTACAAATCGGCAAAGATGAACACAGAATAATGTAAGAAGTTATCGAAAGTGATCTAAAAAAAAAAAAGGAACCTGACGAGGTCCTACGGATCACTAAAATAATAACTTTAAGACTGGCCGACATTGAGAAGTCGGACCAAGTCAACCCAAGTTATAAGTAAACCCTGGAAAGAGGTCTGGCCAACCCTATTAAAGAGGATTACTTTAACTCAGAAGGGCTCGACATGACAAAGTCAGCCCAAACTAAAAGTTATCAAAGTAGTCCCTGAAAGAGATCTGACAAAGATCCAGGAAAGAGGACTACAAATAACTTAAAGGAGACCGATACAACCAAATCGGACTCCTACTACAAACAAGTTATCAAAATAGTTCCTGAAAGAAATCTGACAAAGATCCAAGAAAGAGGACTACAAATAACTTAAAGGAGACCGATACAACCAAATCGGAATCCTACTACAAACAAGTTATCAAAATAGTTCCTGAAAGAGATCTGACAAAGATCTAGGAAAGGGATTACAAATACAACTTGGAAATGGACTGCAAAAACAACTCGGAGACCAACTTGAAGGAATCGGTTACGAATCGTCAGAAATAAAACCAGAGCGAGAACGAACCAAAAAAATTCTTAGTTAGACCTACCTAGCCACAACCACAAAGGATTCAAAATACAAAATACAAAAGCAATCCAAAAAAGGTTAAGCTGTAGGGTTCCAACATTCACAGAAAAAGAAATATCAAGTCAAGCACAAAAGACAAAGTTATCATCCACGAGATTAAAAAAGCCTCGGAGGCAACCAAAACCTACCGCAAAAGTAGAAGCATGCTACCATTTGTTTTTATAAAAAACAAAAGTTGCTAGGCAAGCAACAAGAAAGTGTTAGCAAAACATAAAGAGTTTTAAAAAGCCCACAAGCCGGGCCAACTACATATTCAGAATAAAGATTAAAACTAAGGGTCAGAAGATTTTTTAGCAGCATCAGGCTGAGGAGACGGAGGCCGAGTCTGGAGAGGAACGGCATCTACAGTACCGTCATCCCGATTTAAGATCTGGCTGTCGGGGTCAGAAGCGGGAGGACCAACCTCGGCAGGGACAGCAGAAGTCGACACCTTGGTAGAGGCTACAGGGGGAGGATCGACATCATCCTCATCCTCGTCATCAGGGACAACCTTGCCATCCCTGACAACGTTCTCCAAGCTAAAGAGGGTCAGGTTGGCCTCGGGAGCAATAACCCGAACTTGTTCCCTCAGGTTCTCATAGGCAGCAGTTACACTGCCAACAAGATGACTTTGGAGTTCAGAATAATTAGCCCGGGCATTCTCCAACTCTTCTCTCAGACGCAACACCTCCCGGTAAGACGTCAAATAACTGTCCTTATGCCGCATAGCCGTGTCCTCGGCTAGTTTCAGAGAGCCAGCCAAGGAAGTAGAAATAGCCTTTTCGTTTTTCAAATCTTTCTCCAACCTGGCCACCCTTACTTCAAGCTCCCCCTTTAAATCCTTCATCCGATCAAACTCCTGTTTGGCCTCCTCCATAAAAGCTTTAGTGGCATGGAGAGGAAGACTTTGAGCAGTCCGATATAGGGCCGCCCCCATGTGTGCCAACTTGATACCACTCCGGGTGATATAATCAAAATGATGAAGAATCGACACGTCATCCATCGGAAGAACACCATAAGGGCCGATTTGTTGATCTACAAACTCAACTGCATCAAAGTCAGGAGTATCAAGGTTGAAAGGTTCAGTTGCTCTCTGCTTCTTACTAGGAGGGGGACCGGAAGCAGCAACGGAAGATTGTGGAGGATCGACCTGGCGGACCCGATGAGTAGGAATTGCTCTCCTCGGCCCGGGAGAACTCGGTATAGGAGGTTTAACCAGAGGCTGAGAAGACCCCTCTCCGGCCGCTTTGGCCGAGAGGTTTAGTGCTGCGGTCGCCTTCTTCGCCTTCTTATAGGCTCTCATAGAATCATTATTCTTCGACATCTCTGAAAAACACAAAAAACAAAGACAAGTTACAACACAGGAAAAACAAAGCTCGAGAGCAAGTATAAAAACAAATCAGGCAGTACCCAAAGCAGCCCGAATCAAAGATGGATCACTCAAAAATCTCTTCGTGTCCAGGTGGGGTGGCTTCCCCCACAAATCTTCAAGAACGACCACAAAGGCCCGCTCAACCTCACTAAGCATTTCCCACGTGTAACGTGGCACTCTTACATTCTTTTGCCACTCCAGAGGAAAAGCAGGTTCATCATTTTCATCAAGAAAAAAGGGGCAAACCCCCTCAATGGCACAGACTCGGAAGAAATAGTTCTTAAAATCTTTAAACGACTCATCATACATGGCAAAAACTTTATGCCCCTGGGCCGACCTGAAAGAAACCCAGGAAGCTTTCTTTTTGGAGGAACCCCCAGGTTTGGCCGAGACAAAAAGATAAAGGAAAAGAGTTTCAGAAGGTGTTATATCCAACTCCTGACAAAGAAGTTGAAATATCTTGATAAAACCCCAGGAGTTTGGATACAGCTGGGATGGGGCAATGTTGCAGGACCACAACAAATCAGTTTCAAAGGCAGTAAAAGGAAAAGTAACGTTCAATTGGCTAAAAAAGTATTCATAAGCATAGAAAGAGGGACGCTCCCCCTCGACGGAAGTCAGAAAACAAACTCTCTCATCAGAGTCAGGAGCAACAAGCTCATAATCACCCTCACAGGAACTGTTAGCACAAATCCTATGGCGCTTCCTCAGCTCTGTGCAAAATTCAGCATCCACAATAGAAACACACAACAAAACAAGGGAGTCCAGCCAATCGGACATCCCCTCGGGAACTCTGGAAGACATCTCTACAATGTTATTACGAGAAGACATGAGTCCAACTAAATCCTACAAGTAAGAAAAGAAGAGGGGATTACTAAAAACATCTCGGACAAGGGAGAAAACAACTCAATACGATGCAGGAGATCACACAGAAAAGGAAAACCCCAAGACTCAAACCAAAATCTTGGGGCATCCTTTGGAGGCAATAATCAGGCAAAGTTTCCAGGAAAAATCTACAGCTCGCACCCCAGCATCTCTTAGAAAGAAAACAAAAGAAAGCGAAAAATGCAAAAAAGATCACCCTCATACAGTTTATCAAAAGAAAGCACTATTTCTACAGTGTAGTAAAAATGGCCAAACGGAAAGGCGCAAACTTTTTTCGAAATCAAGCAAAAAGCAAGCACCAACACCGAGCGTACCAAACAAGAAATCATCAAAGACACCAGCCTTTTTTCCAGAATCAAATGCATTATCATCAAAAGCACAAACGAGAAATAACATGCAGAAGCCCTAAGCACATTAAAGCAATAGGAAAGGCGAAAAAGATTCAGAACACGCATTACGACTGTAACCAGGCACAGTAGAAAGCAGAAAGATCCAAACTTCCCTCAAAGCAAAATCGCAACTTAATCACAAAAAGTCAAAAGCAGCGAAAGAGAAAGAAAATGCGAATGGAACTCACCTGGAGAAGAGAAAAGCTTCAAAGGAAAAAAGGAGATGTAAGTTGTCCCGAGAATCGCCAAGCGACGCCGCCACGAAGGAAAAGAAGAAACGAAGGCGAAAAACAGAGAACGAGAAAAACGGAGGAAAATGGTGAAGAAGTTACGAAAGAGCAAAGAAGAGAAACCGTCTCTGAGCTTTCAAAAATCAAAATAAAGAGCCAAAGGAAAAATGGAGCAATTAATACTAATTAATTAGGGCATTAAACCCTCCCACGTTCCGCAGGACAAAGCACTAATACAAAAGGGCGTGCTTTTAAAGGAAAACGTTCTACATTCAAAAAAGCTTCTGCAAAGGAATCGACAAAGTGCTTGAGTTCGGCTTCACTAAAGAAGGACCGAAGTCAAGAACTCGACCTCAAAAAGAAGACCGAGCTCAAGCAGGGGCACTGTTCATACCCAGGGTCGAGCTGTCCGAACCGGGATGTTCAGTAGCGAAGCGACCGACCTGTTCAGGTCAAGCGGACCGACTTCTTTACAAAGAACTCGGCCAAATCGACAGTAAAGCCCAATAAAAGGGCCCAAATAGAGGAACACGACCCAGAATCCAAAGGCAATC
Organism: Arachis ipaensis; assembly: GCF_000816755.2. Classification (NCBI taxonomy): domain Eukaryota; kingdom Viridiplantae; phylum Streptophyta; class Magnoliopsida; order Fabales; family Fabaceae; genus Arachis; species Arachis ipaensis. Next base: position 14,961,903 of record NC_029785.2, read on the forward strand.
CCAGCCTATAGAGATAAAGGCGGTTCCCTTGAAGGTAAGCTGACTTCACTCATGGCGCCGTTGCCGGGGATTGTTCGAGTTTGAACAACTGACGGTTCATCATGTTGCTCAGATTAGGTAATTTTCTTTTTGTTTTATTTTCAAAAATTAAAAAAAAAATCTTTCAAAAATTTCTCCTTTGTTTTCGAAAAAATTTTTAAAATAAAAATGTTTTCAAAAATATATTTTTCTTCAGAATTTTTAAGAATGAATTCTAGTGTTTCATGAAGCATGTTGAAGCCTGGCTGGCTGTAAAGCCATGTCTAATTCTTTTGGATAGGGAATGTCAGGCATGTCATGTCTGAGTTACATACTAAAGCTTGGCTGGCTATTAAGCCATGCCTGACCCTTTGATTGGAGCTTTAGACTAAAGAGCATAAGATTCCTGGAATTCATATTAAAAATTTTGGAATCCTTATTTTTCTTTTTCAAAATGATTTTCGAAAAAAATTAAAAGAAAATACAAAAAAATAGAAAATCATAAAAATAAAAGAAAATTATTTTGTGTTTCTTGTTTGAGTCTTGAGTCAAATTTCAAGTTTGGTGTCAATTGCATTTTTTCTAAAAATTCTTTGCATTTTTCAAAAAATTCATGCATTCATGGTGTTCTTCATGATCTTCAAGTTGTTCTTGGTAAGTCTTCTTGTTTGATCTTGATATTTTCATGTTTTGTGTCTTTTCTTATTTTTCATATGCATTCTTGCATTCATAGTGTCTATACATGAAAAATTTTTAAGTTTGGTGTCTTGCATGTTTTCTTTGCATTAAAAAAATTTTCAAAAATATGTTCTTGATATTCATCATGATCTTCATAGTGTTCTTGGTGTTCATCTTGACATTCATAGCATTCTTGCATGCATTCATTGTAATTTGATCCAAAATTTTCATGCATTGCATCATTTTTCACGTTTTTCTCTCTCATCATAAAAATTCAAAAATAAAAAAATATATATATCTTCTCCTTTTTCTTCTCTTAAAATTTCGAAAATTAGATTTGACTTTTTCAAAAATTTTAAAAATCTAGTTATTTTCATGAGTCAAATCAAATTTTCAATTTGAAAATCTTATCTTTTTCAAAATCTTTTTCAAAAATCAAATCTTTTTCAATTTTCTTAGTTATTTTCGAAAATTTTAAAAATATTTTTCAAAAATCTTTTTCTTATCTTTACCTCCTAATTTTCGAAAATAACATCATCAATTAATGTTTTGATTCAAAAATTTCAAGTTTGTTACTTGCTTGTTAAGAAAGATTCAAACTTTGAGTTCTAGAATCATATCTTGTGATTTCTTGTGAATCAAGTCATTAATTGTGATTTTAAAAATCAAATCTTTTTCAAAACTAATTTCAATCATATCTTTACCAAAAAGTGTCCTTCTGACATGCTTTCAGAATGGACCATCCTAGACATATTCTATGATGGTCTGTCTGAATTAGCTAAAATGTCCTTAGATACCTCTGCAGATGGATCCATTCACTTAAAGAAAAAGCCTGCAGAAGCTCAAGAACTCATTGACATGGTTGCTAATAACCAGTTCATGTACACTTCTGAAAGGAATCCTGTGAATAATAGGACGCCTATGAAGAAGGGAGTTCTTGAAATTGATACTCTGAATGCCATACTGGCTCAGAATAAAATATTGACTCAGCAAGTCAATATGATTTCTCAGAGTCTGAATGGAATGCAAGCTGCATCCAACAGTACTCAAGAGGCATCTTCTGAAGAAGAAGCTTATGATCCTAAAAACCCTGCAATAGCATAGGTGAATTACATGGGTGAACCTTATGGAAACACCTATAATCCATCATGGAGAAATCATCCAAATTTCTCATGGAAGGATCAACAAAAGCCTCAACAAGGCTTTAATAATGGTGGACGAAATAGGTTTAACAATAGTAAACCTTTTCCATCATCCACTCAGCAACAGACAGAGAACTCTGAACAAAATACTTCTAATTTAGCAAATTTAGTCTCTGATCTATCTAAGGCCACTGTAAGTTTCATGAATGAAACAAGGTCCTCCATTAGAAATTTGGAGGCACAAGTGGGCCAGCTGAGGAAAAGGATCACAAAAATCCCTCATAGTACTCTCCCAAGCAATACAGAAGAGAATCCAAAAGGAGAGTGCAAGGCCATTGAATTAATTACCATGGCCGAACCTGTAAGGGAGGGAGAGGACGTGAATCCCAAGGAGGAAGACCTCCTGGGACGTCCAGTAAAAATCACACCCTAGAGGAGGATCTCACTGGCGTTTAAACGCCAGTAAGAAGCATCTGACTGGCGTTCAACGCCAGAACAGAGCATGGTTCTGGCGCTAAACGCCCAAAATGGGCAGCATCTGGGCGTTTGAACGCCAGATTTACACCCTGGAGAAGAGCTGGCGCTGAACGCCTAGAACAAGCATGGTTCTGGCGTTCAACGCCAGAAATGGGCAACAAATGGGCGTTCAACGCCCAGAACAAGCACCAATCTGGCGCTGAACACCCAGAGTTGTGTGCAAGGGCATTTTGCATGCCTAATTTAGTGCAAGGTTGTAAATCCTTGAACACCTCAGGATCTGTGGACCCCACAGGATCACCTCAGGATCTGTGGACCCCACAGGATCCCCACCTACCTCCACTCACTTCTTCTCACCCCTCTTTCACACAATCCCATAAACACTCCTCCCCAAAACTCTTCACCAATCACCTCAATCTCTCTTCCCTATCACCACTTTACCACTCACATCCATACACCCACCCACCTTCAAAATTCAACAGCTCTTTCCCACCCAATCCCACCCATATGGCCGAATACACACATACCTCCATCTCCTCCATATCTTCTTCTTCTTCTTCTATCCTTTCTTCTTTTGCTCGAGGGCGAGCAAAATTCTAAGTTTGGTGTGGTAAAAGCATAAGCTTTTTGTTTTTCCATTACCATTAATGACACCTAAGGCCAGAGAAACCTCAAGAAAGAGAAAAGGGAAGGCAATTGCCTCCACCTCTGAGCCATGTGAGATGAAAAGATTCATCTCACAAGCCCATCACTAAGAAAAGGATGGAGCAAGCAAGAGAGCCCATTCATGGATCTCAAAAGACGCATGAAGCTCATCACCATGAGATCCCGGAGATGTCTCAAATCCATCACCTCTCTTAAATGAAAACTATTTTAATTCAAAAGAACAAGAAGTACATGAGTTTCGAATTTATCCTTGAACTTAGTTTAATTATATTGATGTGGCGATAAGACTTTTTGTTTTCTGAATGAATGCTTGAACAGTGCATATGTCTTTTGAAGTTGTTGTTTAAGAATGTTAAATATGTTGGCTCTTGAAAGAATGATGATAAGGAGACATGTTATTTGATAATCTGAAAAATCATAAAAATAATTCTTGAAGCAAGAAAAATCAGCAAAGAACAAAGCTTGCAGAAAAAAAAATAGCGAAAAAATAGAGAAAAAAAAAAGAGAAAAAGCAAGCAGAAAAAGCCAAAGCTCTTAAAACCAAAAGGCAAGAGCAAAAAGCCAATAGCCCTTAAAACCAAAAGGCAAGGGAAATAAAAAGTCCCTGCACTCAAAGTATATTTTCTAGAGCTACAGAACTCAAAATGGCGCGCTTCTAATTGCATTGGAAAGTAGACATCCAGGGCTTTCCAGCAATATATAATAGTCCATACTTTGGCTGAGTTTAGATGACGTAAAAGGGCGTTGAACGCTAGTTCTACGCTGCTGTCTGGAGTTAAACGCCAAAAACACGTCACAAACCAGAGTTGAAAGCCAGAAACACGTTACAACCTGGCGTTCAACTCCAGAAAGAGCCTCTACACGTGTAACATTCAAGCTCAGCCCAAGCACACACCAAGTGGGTCTCGGAAGTGGATTTATGCATCAATTACTTACTTCTGTAAACCCTAGTAACTAGTTTAGTATAAATAGGACTTTTTACTATTGTATTAGATATCTTATGATCTTGGGATCATCTTTTGATCATTTTTAGATCTCTAGACCTCCATGGGAGGCTGGCCACTCGGCCATGCTTACCCTTTATTATCACTTATGTATTTTCATACGGTAGAGTTTTTGCACTCCATAGATTAAGGTGTGGAGCTCTACTGTTCCTCAAAGATTAATGCAAAGTACTACTATTTTTCTATTCAATTCAACTTATTCCGCTTCTAAGATATTCATTCGCACTTTTTCGAAAACTCCATAACTATTTTATATCCGTCTGACTGAGATTTACAAGGTGATCATAGCTTGCTTCATACCAACAATCTCCGTGGGATCGACCCTTACTCACGTAAGGTTTATTACTTGGACGACCCAGTGCACTTGCTGGTTAGTTGTATCGAAGTTGTGAATGAAAAACGATTTATTAAGACGTGCGTACAGAGTTTCTGGCACCGTTGCCTGAGATCACAATTTCGTACACCAAGAGCCACCAAACATTATTCACAATTTCCTTTAATCGATCATAACTTGAGTTACGGTGCTCTGATTCGCGTCCTGTTTGTGGCTATCGAAGCTCTCGCTGAGCCTGTCAGTTTTAACCACTTTTGCTGGTAAGATTTCAAGTTTCATACTCCCTTTGTCTGCCCTAAGTAAATTTTAAATTTGAGGTTTGGTTTTTGAGTGAATTTTTGTAATTTGGTTGTTTAGGTGCCAATCAATAGTAAGGAATTATTGGGTTTCATCCCCAATTAATGTGATTAAGGTAAAGTTTTTCAAAAACCCTTGTGGTTTGATATATTGTGAATTCTAGGTATTGATGTTAGTGATATTGGTATGTATAGCTTGATATATTTGGTGACTTTGGAAGTGGTGTTGGTGATTGAAAGCTTGTTAGAATCAAATTTGGTGATTTTGTGCATATTGAGAATCAGCCAAGGTATAGTTTCGGTTTTTTCTATGTAATATATAATGTTTTGTGAACCTTAGGCTAGTAGACCTTAGGATAGGATTGAATTAGTTGTTGATAATTGTTGAATTGATGATGCATGATGATTTTGATTATTGTGATGATTTTGATGAGACTATGATGTTGTTAATGAATGATGTTGATAATTGATTTTGGGGTTGAATGATGATAATTATGAGGATTGATGATGGTATAGGATGAATGATATTTATGAAGAGTTGAATTGTGCAAAAATTGTTAATATTGAGCTCTTGATTTAGAAATTGTGGGTTTCGTTGAATTATGGTGAAAAGAGATGAAAAATTTGAGTGAAATAGGTGTGGAAGTAATTTAAGTGTAATGAAATGGTAAATTATAGTATGTGGTAGTGTTTGGTGATGAAATTTAGTAGGTTTTGATTGGTTTGGTTTTAAGATTTTGGAAACTAGAGAACTTTGATGATTTTGTGTAAAACTTGATTTTTGATAAATTTTCCAAGGCATAACTTGGCCTCAGAACCTTTGCTTTTTACAAAATTTAATTTAAATGAAAGTTGGGTCTGAGAGCTTTTAAACGTTTGAAGAACGGATGGAAAATGTTTTAAAACGAAAAAGTTATGCACGTTTGAAGTTCGGTATAAAAATCTTATTTATGCAACTTTGCAAAATTTTCTAAGTCTGGGAGTGCTTGCGTACGTGGGAGCTCAATTTTAATCCATGTGTACGCGAGTTTTTAACACGCGACGCGAGGATTCCATTCTGTTTTGGATACTCGCGTACGTGATCAGGGTGTCGCGTACGCGACCACCCTTTTTCAACTATGTGCGTACGCGGGACAGAGGTTCGCGTACGCGAGACCCTTGTTTTGCTGAAAATTGGTTTTTCTTCATTTTTAAGAGTTCTCTAACTTTCCAAACTTCTTTGACTTCTAGTTTAGACTCTTAGCTAGTAATTAGACTCTAAGACTAGTAAAGATGAGTTAAATGATTTATATAGGTGATTTTCAGTTATGAGTTTTAGAAGACGGAGACTTAGGTTTCTAAAGTTCTAAGGACGGACTAATTGTGTATTGTGACAGAGTACTATATTGATGATGAATTTGAGGACTTGAGAACTATTAATGGTTAAGGCGAGTTTGGAACTCGGAGTTAAATAAGAAAATTATTGAATACTAAGAGTGATCATTGAGAACTATTGTTGTATATTGTTTTATGCTGAGACTGTTGAGTCGCTATGCGCCTGGCAATGACGGTAGTTAATCCTGCTTGTCGAGGTCGCGGCACCGGCGTAAGGACGGTGGTTAATCCTGCTTACATTGAGATGTGAGGTCTTTGGCAGAGTATCTCGCTCGCATCCTTTCGAGTCACAAGAGTGAGCCGGGCACTATATCCCTGGGGGTTCTCATTTATATTCTTGACCGAAAGGCGACATTCTCATGGGAATGTGTCGGGTTGGCAGTTGAATCGACAATGTGATATCACAGCCAATAGGACATGCATTCATCATGTGCATCTTTTATGTGTTTGATTGCTTTGTTTACTTGCATCCTATGCCTAACTGTATAACATGCTTAATTGCTTCTTGGTTTACTTGCTATATATGAATATTACTTCTGTATTACTTGTATGCAATTACTTGTGCTTTCTACTAGGATTGAAGAGGCTCGGTAGGCGGTGGTGATGGGATCGTACGGAGGTTAGGCTGATTAAGGCTGTAGGACAGCGGAGATAATGTTAGTTTAGAAATCCTCTAAGTTAGATGACCTGTTTAAGGATTTTATCAAATTGTTTTATAAGTTTGAATCTATTCTTGATGTGAAGTTCTAAGATTTTCTTTGCCATCCCAGAACCTTATATCTTATATACTTGGCACTGTTATCATATTGAGAACCCATACCATATATTGTTGTTGTTTTTCAGATACAGGTCGTAACTCATCTCGGTGAGTTGCGAGATAGTGACAAAGCGGAGGATCTTTTATCATCTTTTTGTATTTTGGATATTTTGTTGTAGTATTCTCTCTTTTGTATCTTATACTTTGTAGCCTAAGAGGCATAACTTGAGAGGCCGGATGTATATGCTGTTTTTAAATCAAACACTCTGTATTGTCTGTATTTAACTAGCTGGCTTAAACTCCGCAGGATCACGGCTAGAGTTCTATTAACTATCATACTTATATATATATATATATATATATATATATATCTTAATTACTATTGTATTATGTTGTATCTTCTGCCTTTACGCTTGTAGTTATTGTGTGAACGCTTCGCATTTTTCTATCTCTGTTTTGAGCTTTATTTCTTCATTGGGCTTCTAGTATTATTAATTCTTTCTAAATACAACTTTTATATAAGTTTTAGAACTATCGTGATACTTTGTTATCCTTTGCCTTACGGCATGAGGTAAGGTTTAGAGTAATAGGATGTACACAAGTCATTTGAATTTTGTCACTTATTAAAAAAATAGTATTTTTATTATTTTTATCATGTTTAAAAATTTTTTATGATGTTTTTGTTTTAATCTTTTAGGCTAATCTTATGGGGGGCATTTTTGATAATTTTATGAAAAAGCTATAAGCTCACAAGTGTGTCTGAATTGTTCTTAAAATTTTTTTAGTAGTTTATGAAAATGGTATAAAACAAATGAGAAGAGAGTCGAATCATACTTAAAAATTTTGCTAAAGTCAAAAACTAAATTTGAAAAACTTATCAAGTATATGGACATGTCAGTAATAGAGGATAGGAATTAGATTTTGTTTTATAAAACGAGTTTAGATAACAAAAATATTTAGAGAGAGAGAGAGGATATGAGCGAGGAAACACATGATGTTGGAGGCAGAAGTAGCTAGAGTGGAGGGTAAGATTTTTCCTAGACCGAGGGAGAAAGGAGAGGTTATCACAGTAAAGAAAATGAAGGCTAATGATCATGGGAAGGCAGTCAATAAGGCGTCAAGGCGCTCTTGGCCTAGGTCTCATTTCAAGATAAGGTGGTGGGAGAATCTTTACCGAAGTCTTTTACGATGGAAGAAGAGTTTGATGGGGATAGGCTAGCAGTTGTAATGGGGAGACAGGGGGACTCTGTTCCACCGTGTGTCACCTTCACGGAGGAGGGTAGGAAGGCTCTCGCTCAATCCTACATGGTGATGGTGAACCGCCTAAAATTCATTTGGAAGTTGCGAGGGGGATACGAGATCCTTAATATCGGATATGGATATTTTCTTATTAAGTATGATATGAAAGAAAATAGGGACACGGTGTTACTAGGTGGACCATGGATGATTGATGGCTTTTATCTCACCATCAAGCCATGGAGATATAGTTTTAGACCTTATGAAGAGACCTTTGGATTAACTGTAGTCTAGATCCGCATCGCAGGTCTCAATATCATGTACTTTGTAGAGAGAGTGATGTGTATTTTCGGAAAACGAATTCTAAACACACAAATCTAACCGGCAAGTACACCGGGTCGCATCAAGTAATAAAAACTCACGGGAGTGAGGTCGATCCCACAGGGATTGAAGGATTGAGCAATTTTAGTTTAGTGGTTGATTTAGTCAAGCGAATCAAGAGTTGATTTGAGTGGTTTGTATTCGACAGAAGCTAAATTGCATGATATTAAAAAGGGAGAGGGACAATTGCAGTAAATTAAAGATCAGAGAAGGTAAATGTGCTTAATCTTAAAGAACAAGAAATTAAATGGCAGAAACTTAGAATGCAAGAAATGTAAATTGCAGAATCTTAAAGTACAAGAAATGTAAATGACTTGAATTGTAAAGGGAATTGGGAATTGGATTTGCAGAAATTAAACAAGGAAAAGAAAAATTCAACAAACAGGAAAGTAGAAGATGACTTGAATTAAACCGGATCTAAAACGGAATTTAGAAAAAAAAAGCTTGGTGTAGCGATGAAATAAGGAAATTGAAATTGAAAGCTATGGATCTCAGGACTCAAGAGACTAGATAGCTGAGTCTAGATCTCACTGTCTTCCTAGATCCAACAAAAACAATTGCAAGGGAAATGTAAATTGCAGAGAGAATAGAAGAAGAAGCAATTAACAGAAAAGGAAATTCAATTCAGCAGAAAATTAAACAAGATCTCAAGGTGAGATTGAAACAGAAGTTCTTCAATTCTCCACCCAAGATCCCAAGCAAGAAAAGTAAAGAGTGCTGAGCAAGAACAAGGAAGAAGAGAGATCAATTCTCCTTCCCAATTCTCTAGAATTCTAAAGCAACAAATCAAAAATGTAAAGGTGAGCTCTCTGTAAGTGTTCTAAGAAAATCCAAAGGAAAAGCTCCCCCAAAACTTAAATCCTAAGCTATTTATACACTTTCTTCAAATGGTCTTCAAGCCTTGAATTGGGCCTTTGTTCTTGATGGAATTGGGTTGATAAAGGCCTTGGTTGATTGCTCTTGGAGTTGGAGAAAGATCCATTGTGAATCGGGTTGAAAAACATAAAAGCTTGAATAAAAGTTTGAGTAAAAGTTTGAGGTCAAACTTTTACTCAAACTTTTCGCATCAGCTAAGCTTCCTTGCTGCTACCAACGTTTGAGCCAAAGTTTGAGGTCAAACTTTTGCTCAAACGTTGGCCCCCTTGTAAATGTGTGTTGCGCCAACGTTTGAGCAAAAGTTTGACCTCAAACGTTGGCGCAAGCTTTTTCCTCCAGGGTGTGCAAGTGTGGCGCCAACGTTTGAGCAAAAGTTTGACCTCAAACGTTGGCGCAAGCTTTTTCCTCCAGGGTATTGATTTTGTGATGCCAACGTTTGCCAAAAAGTTTGAGGCAAACGTTGGCTCAAGCTTTTCTCTCAAAAGTTTGAGCTAAAGTTTGAGGTCAAACTTTTGCTCAAGGTTTTTTTTCCTCTGGAGTGTTTTCAACTCTTTTAAAAGTTTGAGCTAAAGTTTGAGGCAAACTTTTGCTCAAACTTTTTGGTTTTCTCTTGCTCCTAGCCCTTCCTTCTTTCTTCAACCTTCTTCAAAACTCTTTTCACCTATCATCAATCAACCAAACACATCAAA
>NC_029785.2:14971946-14973401 GCF_000816755.2 Arachis ipaensis
CAAGCATTAAGAAACACACTGCTATGACCTCTCATTATTCCTTTATCCTTGACTATTATTTTTTTTTTCTCTAAAAGCTTTAGTTCAGTGTCATGTGTAACAAGTTCTTTTCTTTCTTTATACTTGACACATTATTCACTATAGACACTTGGCTCACATTCCTTCTTAGAACATTGATGCCCAGCACCTCTTTGGGTTACTAAATGCCTTGTAGTTAGGTTGCTCTTGATAGTGGACTTTCAGCTGATGATCCCGGGTTAGTTAACCCAAGTCACCGAGTGTTGATGCACTCCAAAGAACTTAATAATCCAAGCAGATCCTAGTACAAAGACACCACAGGCATATATTCTAAGGTTCAAGCTATTGGTGTCTAGCTTTACTTCTTTTTTTCTTTTATTCTATTGCCAATTTTTGGCTTTTTCTTTTCTCTTTTTATTTTTCTTTTTAACTAAGGACTTTTATTTGATTGAGATTCATAGACAGTAGGCCACTTTCTACTTAGAAGGAGACATCCTAGTTCTCTTATTCACTAAAAGTGAGCTATCATACAATCACACATACATACCACCACTTACTTTTATTGTACTTCTATCTATCAGAGAACTATCTTACTTCATATTCAAACATTTCTTTTATTGAATTAAAGATGCAGGGGACAAAGCATGCTTTTTGTTAAGTGAAAGTAAACACACAAGCACACACTTAGACTAGCTTACTTATTGCAAAAAAAAATTGATTCTACTTGTACTAGATGAACACTTTAGCAAGACATAAATCAAAGCATTTCTTAACAGCAGAAGTTAAGTATAGATACAACCTATTGGTTTGCAGTTCTTTTGTCCTTCCTTCTGTTGTGTCCCTTTTGAGTTATGATGCATAATGTCCTCAAATGGTGGTTAGTTCCCTGCACAATTCTCAAAAGTTGCTTGCTTCTCAAGCCCTTAGGTGACTGGTTAGTATGCATGAATTGAGTGTGGATTTTGGATTTAATTTGGTTTGGGAACACCAAACTTAATTCCTTGCCACTGTCTCTAATGCAACAGGTTGTACATTTATGAATTCTTTTGGCCTTGCTAAAGGTTATGGAACCAAAACTAAAAGCAATTAAATGGTTGAATAATTTGTCTGATTGCTTGGAGCTAGCATTATGCAGGAGGTGAGAGTATGCTTTTAAATGAGATTTTGGTGGAACACCAAACTTAGAATCCTTCATTCTCCCTTAAATTGTTTTGGTATGCAACACCAAACTTAGCTCCTTGCAATGCATATCAATTATTCAACATTTTTATTGAAAAGGTTATGAAAAGAAAACTACCTCAGGTTGGGTTGCCTCCCAACAAGCGCTTTTTTAATGTCACTAGCTTGACATCTTGTTCTTTTGATCATGGAGGTTGAAAATCATAGTGCCTCAGCTTTTCTCCTCTTACTGTGAACTTTCTTCCGGTCTCCTCTTTG
>NC_029785.2:14973539-14988179 GCF_000816755.2 Arachis ipaensis
CTTCTCCATCATTGTCTCTTGGTGCTTCATCATCTTTTCCATCAATATCTCCAAGTTGGAGATCCTTTGAGTGTCTTGTGATGTTTGTGGCTGGTTGTGGGGTGTTGAAGGTTGATGGTAGGTATTTTGGTTATTGGTTTGGTTATTGGGTGGACAGTAGCTAGAATTTGGGTGGTTGTTTTGGGGTTTTCTATATGGATTGGGGTTAGTATTTTGCTGGTTGTGGTTTTGGTTGTTTCTTGAGTTGTTTTGGTTTAAATTTCGTTGCCATGGTTGCTGGTTTTGAGTGTGGTTATCTCCCCATCTTATGTTTGGATGGTTCTTCCAGGATGGATTGTAGGTGCCACCATAGACTTCATTTTGGCCGGAGCTTTGGTTATGCACATATTGAGGTTGTTCCTGCTGCTGATCTTCTTGGTTTTCTTCATTTTGCCCCCATTTGGTTGATGGTTGGCTTGTATTCACTACTGCAACTTGCAAGCTATCAATCTTTTTAGCCATCTGCTCAAATTGTTGTTGAATCTACTCCTGCATTATCTTGTTTTGAGCTAGGAGGGTGTCAACCCCTTCCATTTCTAACACTCCTTTCCTTTGTGATGGCTGGCGTTGTCTCTGATGAGCAAAGAAATATTGATTGTTTGCCACCATATCAATGAGTTGTGTTACATATCCTCAGGAAGGTGGATAGGTGCTGGTTTAGATCTTCCAAGGGGCCTCCTCCATAAGAACAGTTATTCTGCACCAAGGTGATGAGTTGGGGCTTCAATTCAAAGTTATTTGCATCGACATTTGGGGTAAGGATGCTACTCCCACAATGCCTTGGATTAGCAAATGTATATGAAGCCAAGACTCTCCTCTGGGGTTGACCATTGTTGTTGGCCATCCTCACTGGTGGATTTGTTGGATTTGTTGAGTGTTCCTCCAATTCATGATATTCTTCATCTGATTCTTCCTCTCCAGCAACATTTTTTTCTCTTGCTTCTCTTCTTAGCCTTCGGAGGATTCTTTCGTCAGTTTCATGAAAGGTAGGGATCTCTCTTCTTGCATCTGACATACAAGCAAAACACAAGAATCACACAATACCAGAAAAGCAATAACACTTCAATCCATGGCTGAAGTGAAATATTAGTTAGCTTAGGCAAAAATTCAAACAGTTAGCGTGTTAGTCAAAAGTTAAAGAAACAGAAAAGAGAAAGTGCTTGATCTAGATCTCCACTTCACTTAATCATTGTCAATCTATTTCAATCCCCGGCAATGGCGCCAAAAACTTGATGTGTATTTTCGGAAAACGAATTCCAAACACACAAATCTAACCGGCAAGTGCACCGGGTCGCATCAAGTAATAAAAACTCACGGGAGTGAGGTCGATCCCACAGGGATTGAAGGATTGAGCAATTTTAGTTTAGTGGTTGATTTAGTCAAGCGAATCAAGAGTTGATTTGAGTGGTTTGTATTCGACAGAAGCTAAATTGCATGATATTAAAAAGGGAGAGGGACAATTGCAGTAAATTAAAGAGCAGAGAAGGTAAATGTGCCGAATCTTAAAGAACAAGAAATTAAATGGTAGAAACTTAGAACGCAAGAAATGTAAATTACAGAATCTTAAAGTGCAAGAAATGTAAATGACTTGAATTGTAAAGGGAATTGGGAATTGGATTTGCAGAAATTAAACAAGGAAAATAAAAATTCAACAAATAGGAAAGTAGAAGATGACTTGAATTAAACCGGATCTAAAACGAAATTTAGAAAAAAAAAAGCTTGGTGTAGCGATGAAATAAGGAAATTGAAATTGAAAGCTATGGATCTCAGGACTCAAGAGACTAGATAGCTGAGTCTAGATCTCACTGCCTTCCTAGATCCAACAAGAACAATTGCAAGGGAAATGTAAATTACAGAGAGAATAGAAGAAGAAGCAATTAACAGAAAAGGAAATTCAATTCAACAGAAAATTAAACAAGATCTCAAGGTGAGATTGAAACAGAAGTTCTTCAATTCTCCACCCAAGATCCCAAGCAAGAAAAGTAAAGAGTGCTGAGCAAGAACAAGGAAGAAGAGAGATCAATTCTCCTTCCCAATTCTCTAGAATTCTAAAGCAACAAATCAAAAATGTAAAGGTGAGCTCTCTGTAAGTGTTCTAAGAAAATCCAAAGGAAAAGCTCCCCCAAAACTTAAATCCTAAGCTATTTATACACTTTCTTCAAATGGTCTTCAAGCCTTGAATTGGGTTGATAAAGGCCTTGGTTGATTGCTCTTGGAGTTGGAGAAAGATCCATTGTGAACCGGGTTGAAAAACATAAAAGCTTGAGTAAAAGTTTGAGTAAAAGTTTAAGGTCAAACTTTTACTCAAACTTTTCGCATCAGCTAAGCTTCCTTGCTGCTACCAACGTTTGAGGTCAAACTTTTGCTCAAACGTTGGCCCCCTTGTAAATGTGTGTTGCGCCAATGTTTGAGCAAAAGTTTGACCTCAAACGTTGGCGCAAGCTTTTTCCTCCAGGGTGTGCAAGTGTGGCGCCAACCTTTGAGCAAAAGTTTGACCTCAAACGTTGGCGCAAGCTTTTTCCTCCAGGGTATTGATTTTGTGATGCCAACGTTTGCCAAAAAGTTTGAGGCAAACGTTGGCTCAAGCTTTTCTCTCAAAAGTTTAAGCTAAAGTTTGAGGTCAAACTTTTGCTCAATCTTTTTTTTCCTCTGGAGTGTTTTCAACTCTTTTAAAAGTTTGAGCTAAAGTTTGAGGCAAACTTTTGCTCAAACTTTTTGTTCTCTCTTGCTCCTAGCCATTCCTTCTTTCTTCAACCTTCTTCAAAACTCTTTTCACCTATCATCAATCAACCAAACACATCAAAGCTTTGCTTAAAATCATGAGTTTGTTATTCTTTCATAATATATGACAATTATAGCATAAAATCTCATGAAATTGCATTAATTCATACATGGTTGATTGAATCAAAGGAAACATGGAAATCTACCCAATTGGCTTGCTTATGACTCAAGAAAGTGCATAAATCAATCGAAAACAAAAGAAAAAGGCTAGTGAAACTAGGCTAAGATGACTTGTCATCAGAGAGCCATGCGAAGAATTGCATCAGCCATTGGCAACCCCATTAAGGTGGATGTTGCAACCAAAAAAGTGGGAAGATGTAAATATGCAAGAGCATCTGTTGCGATAGACCTAGGATTGCTGGTGATCTCTAAGGTTATCGTGGATAGACACAAATATTCGATTGAATATGAGAGTCTAAATCTTGTGTGTACTACATGTAAGTGTTATGAACATGTTCATAATGACTGTACTAGGAAGAAGACCGAGGAGTCATCGGTTAGGGACGAGGAAGCGCTGGAAGGTGATAAGATGGACAAGGACAATAAAGGAAAAGATGCTCCAAATATTTGCAGTTTTGGCAAGAGCACTATAGAATGAACGGAAGTTACGAAAAAGGTAGATACTATGGCTAATATGTTGCATGGCAAGATTAGTGGGATGCATGCAATTGAAAATCAAGTATTAAATGACAATAAAAATGATGAAGGGAAATGGACCCAAGTTACATGAAGGAAAGAAAAGAAAAAATTAGAGGCTGGGAGCAATTCTTTATCTATTAGGTCCAAGGCCCATTAACAAGAAGAATACTATTGGTATTAAAATGAATATGAAGTCCAAATCTAAGCTAGTGTTTTGACAGTGTGGACCAAGATCCTCCCACATTGACACTTCCCATCAAGACTCTTCATCTAAGGGAAAGAATGATCTAGAGAAGGAAGGCAATCCCAAAACAGGTTCTGAATCTGTAACTTTCATATACAAATGCCAAAGGCCTTCTTCACTTCCATCATCGCCGCAGGACGGGAAGAAAAGTGGCAACCAAGATCATGAAGACAACCCAAATACGACAGAAACTAAGATTGAAAGAGATGCTGTTCTAGACAAGGATACCATAGTTCACAGAGTGCTAGGCCAGTGAACTTTTGTCAGTAACAAATTTTATTAAAATTTTGTTGTGGATAAAACTAATTTAGCATTTTGTCTTGGAACATTAGAGAATTTTCCAACAAATTATCCCCTATGCACTGCATAGAAATTATTCGTAGATTTCAACCTACTATCTTTATTGTTTTGGAAACTCATATTCCTTTTGTTAAGATGAGGAGATTTTGGAATAATTTGGGATACATTGCTGCGAGGATTGCTGATGCTCGTGGTCATAGTATGGGGATTTAGTTCTTTGTTGCTAATTATTTTTTCCATTTTACTTTGTTAGATATTGATGAACATTGTATTAATGTTGATTAGAATAGGGTCTGATTCGTGGGTGCGTAGTGTTGTTTATGCAAACCCTCAACCACAACATCTCCAAAATCTCTGGGAGATCTTAGAGCACATGGAAGAAAGAATTCAACTTCCTTGAATTGTTCTAGGTGATTTTAACGAAGTTCTCTTACCCATTGAGGTCAAGGATGAAGCTTTTCATCCCTCTAAAGCAGAAGCCTTTGCTTATAGACAGCGCAAAAAGGGACTAAAGATTGCCAAAAAGCTAGATAAAGTATGTATCAATCATGATTGGAGAGTCCTCTTTCCTGAAACTTATAATGAGATTCTAGGAAGGTTTCACTCCAACCACTATCCTATTCTTGTTAGATGCTTGGCTGTGGAAGTGAAAAATAAAAAGAAGTGTCTATTCCATTTTTAGGTTACATGGATCACTCATCCCCTTTTTAAGGGTGTTGTTAATCATGCTTGGAGGAGTAAAAGATCACCTAATATCGTTCAAATCCTTAAAGAGGTCCAACATGAGGTGCTAAAGTTTAATAGAGAGGTCTTTGGGAATATTTTTGTCAAGAAAAGAAACTTGGAGATGGAGATCAATAATATTCAGAAGTGCCTTAAAACTTGTAATGTTAACTCTCTCCGGTTCAAAGAAAGAAAGCTTCATAAGAGCTCGATACTATCCTTATTCAAGAAGAAATCTTATGGTACCAAAAGTTTTGTGAGCAGTGGGTAAAATTCGAGAGTCAAAACACTAGCTTCTTTCATCTTCAAACCATCATCCAGAGAAAAAAGAACAAGATTCATGGTTTACTCATTGAAGATGGAACTTGGTCCATTGATGTTGATGTTCTGCAGGCCGAAGCTAACTCCTTTTTTCAAAACCTTTTTCACTCTATCAAAAATTTTGATATTAATTCTCTCGACGACATCTCTCTTCCTCATTTGTGTCAAGAAGCCTGTGATACTCTTTTGGCTCCCATTTCTATTGAATAAGTTAGAATGGTGGTTATGGGTATGAGCTCTTTAAAAGCCACAGAGACAAATGGATTTCAAACTTTCTTCTTCAAGAATTATTGGGATATCATTAGGAATAATGTCTGAAATATTGTGGATAAGGCCTTCAGAGGTGATCAGTTGGATGTGAAAATTTTTGAGACGCTCATTGTCTTTATCTCTAAAGTTTAGTCTCCATCTTGTATGAAAGACTTCCACCTAAGGGTGTTCAAAACCGACTAACCGAACCAAAAAAAATGATAACCGAAAAAACCTAAAAAATGATGTTTTGTAGTTATTTTTGAGGTTTGGTTCGGTTTTCGGTTTTGATGCTGAAAACTCTAACCAAAACCAAACCGAACCGGTTTTCTTAAAAAAACCTATATAAAAGTCCCCCCCTTCCAAATGACCTAACCGGCTAACCCTTTCACAGCCACTAGTAACCCTAACTCCACTTAGCCTTTCTCCAGTCTCCAATCCTCTGAGCTCTCACCACCTCTCAGCGCCGAAAACTCCTCTCCTTTCCCCCCTATCAATGCCGTCGGACAGCACCATCGCAGCGGTGCGGCTCTTTTCTCTCCGTCTCCCTTCATCGTAGCGGTTCTCTCTCCCTGTCGTCCTCCACACACCACCTCTTCCAGCAGCACGTCGTCTACTCCATGCACCAGAGCCGTCGTTCATCGTCCTTCGCGAGTTCGTAGCCACTATCGTCCTCGCGTTGTAGTCATCGTAGTAGCCATTCCTTTGCATCTAGAATGGGGATGCCTCTTAGCTTTTAGGTAAATTATTTGTTCTAATTTTTTTGGATCTAATTAGTTGTTCTTAGTTCTGTTTTAATAATTGGTTCTATTTTTATTCTGGTATATGATTTTTGGTTTATGATTTTTGGTTCTGTTCTTTCTAATTTGTTCTTGCAGCTTTGGTAATTTGTGGTTCTGTTTGAAAATTTGTTCTGTGTTCTTTTTTTTATTATCTAAGTTTATAGTGTTCTCTATTTTAATTATTTAATTTGAGTTTGTGGTTTGGTGTTCTAATTTATGTTATTTTAATTTTAGTATTGTTCTAATTTATGGCTTATTTTTTGTTAGGCAAAGATGACTATAATTTTACATTGTCCTGTTTTATGATAAAAGCGGAATTCTTTTCTTGATTTTTTTATCATGATAGGTATAGGATGCATCCAGAGATATGCAAATCCTCTTCACTGCATTTTGATAACAATAAAGCACAAAATAGGAGCCAATAACGTATATTTGATGGATTGCTGCTGGTTGTTGACTTGTTTATTTCATTGTTGCTGCCTTGCTGGTTGTTCTGTTGAATTACTGAAACTGCTTCTGTTTTGTTTTGTTTTGTTGTTCTGTTGAATTACTGAATTACTTTTAAGTTTTAAAGTGATTTAGTATGATTTATCAGGTGTTAGAGGTTTTGGATCAAGTGTTGGAGGTTTTGAATTATTGAATTATTGTTGATTTACTTTTGTTGAATTACTTTATTGTTGGTATTGTTGCTGGTTGGTTAATGATTTTGTAAATTGCTTGATTTTGTAAACAGGATCTTGATTTTGTAAATTGCTTGTAAATTGATTTTGTTGTTTAATGTATTTGTTTAGTAAGTTTGATGTCAGTTCAAGTGAGAATATGGGTGACACTGGATTGTTGATTTCAATTGTGTATTTGTGTTTGTCGATTTCAATGTATAAGACTTTGTGAAATAGTATTGTAGTATTGTTTTGAATTGATTGAAAAAACCGAACAAACCAAACCGATTTTAATTGGTTTGGTTTGGTTCGGATGGCCTCGACAAAAAAACCGAACCAAACCGAACCATAGTTTAATTAGACGATCGGATCGGATGATATTTCTCTCAAAAATCGAACCAAACCGCATCGCGAACACCCCTACTTCCACCGTATCAACCTTTGCAATATGATTTATAAAATTATCACAAAAGTTAGTTAATCGATTTCGACCTTTTCTAAGATTTTTGGCCCTTTATAAGGTGATTTCATCCCGAGCAAAGGAAATATTGACAACATAATCATTACCTAGGAGATCATGCATTTTTTAAAGAGGACCAAATCGAAGACCGGGGCTATGACCTTTAAGATTGACCTTGAAAAAGATTATTATGACAACGTTAATTGGAGCTTAAACAGAAATTGAGATGCTTTGGTTTTTTTAGCAACACTGTTAGGCTCATTATGAGATGTGTGTGCTCTTCATCTTTATCTATCTCATGGAATGGTGATTGTCTTAATAGTTTTACCCTAGAAGAGGCATCCAACAAGGAGATTCGCTTTCATCTTATCTTTTTGTGTTTTGCATGGAAAGACTGGCATGTTTTATCACTCATACAGTTGCTATCGGCACTTGGAGTCCCGTTGCTGTTTCAAAAGGGGTCCTAGAATCTCTCATTAATATTCACTGATGATCTCTTGCTCTTTTGTGAAAGCTGTCTAGAAAAATTTGGATTTTTTCACTAAAGCTTCGGGCCTCAAAGTTAACTTTCACAAATTGAAAGCTCAATGTTTCAAGAATGTTTCACAGAAAAGGAAGGAGGTCTTGGCGGGTGTTTCTAATATTAGATTTGCCCAAAAGTTAGAAAAGTATCTTGGAGTGAACATTAATCATGATAGAACTAATAAGAGGAGAACTTCGAAAATTGTTGAAAAAATTAGAGGAAGGCTGGCTTCTTAGAAAGGGTTGCTCCTGAACAAAGCTGGTAGATTGTGTCTCATAAAATCAGTCGTGTCATCGCTTCCAGTTTATCAGATGCAGGTTACTCACTTCCCTTATGTTTGTGATAAGATTAATGCCATGATGTGACAATTCTTGTGAAAAGGTGAAGCTGACAGAAGAGGTCTCCATCTTATTAATTGGGATATTATCATTGCTCCAAAAAGGATGGGGTTTGAGAGTTAGAGATATGAGATGTGTTAACAATGCTTTACTTGAAAAATTAGTTTGGCAATTTTTCAATAACATAGATAGGTTGTGGGTGAAAATTATGGCTAAACAAATACACGAAGGGACAATTGGAAACTAATATTATATCCCCAAAGACAGTTTTTTCTTGCTGGAAAGGAATAGTTAAAGCCTTCAATGCTTTGAAAGAGGGCTTTCAGTGGAACTCAGGTGGAGCCCATCAATCCTTTTGGCATGAGCAATGGAGTCCTTTAGGAAAAATTGGTGAAATTCTTCCCTATGTTCATATCAGCGATTTATTCCTCATTATTGGAGATGTTCATAAGAATGGCCATTGGTGTCTTGACAAGTTAGCTACATCTATTCCTTTAGAAATCAAGGATGTTATCCATAGTATGATGCCACAGAATAAAAATAACGTGGAGCCTGTATGGTTATGGTAGCCTGCTGCTTCTAAGGTTTATAGCATTAAAGATGCTTATTTGTGACTGGCTAAACGAAAATTTCTTTGGAATGGCTGTTTAAAGTTAGCTGTGAAAAGTCTTGCGTCTACTTCTCCGAGAATATGAATTTCAGTCGTAAGAGGGAGCTTAGTGAAGCCTTAGGTATGCGACTAACTTCAAATCTGGGTAAGTACTTGGGTGTTCCTCTCCTCCATGGCCGTACTAAAATAGAGGACTTTCAGTTTATTATTAATAGGATAACGAGTCGGCTGAGTACGTGGAAGGCTCATAATCTCTCTCTGGCAGGCAGAGTTACTTTGACCCAATCAGCTCTAGCTTTAATTCCAACCTACATTATGCAGACCATGAGGATTCCCATGAGGGTTTGTGATAAGATTGATAGTATATGAAAGAGCTTTGTATGGGGAGGTAATAATTTTGGCAAGAAAATCCACTTACTCAGTTGGAAGAAGCTCTGCTCGCCGAAGAAATCTGGAGGCCTGTCTGCCAGAGTTATGAATGACGCAAATCTGATGAAATTGGCTTGGAAGTTAATTCATAATAGGGACTCTCTCTGAGTGCAGGTCCTCTGCACGCAGTTAATATAGGTGTGGTAATGCTACCATCCCTGTGATGAAGCCTCTTCAATGTGTCTCTAATGCTTGGAAAGGTATCTCTCATATTTGGAAACAATTTGAGAGGAACCTTATATGGAGGGTAGGATTAGGTCAGACGGTGGATTTTTGGAGGCATCATTGGATCCCAGGTGTTCATTGCTTGATGGACTTTGCGCAAATAGAGGTAACAATGGATATGGCAGATGAAAAAGTCTGTGACTATCTTGTGGATAATAATTGGAACTTTGATCAAATTGGTTACAGTCTGGGGGATGATTGGCTCTCAATCTATTCCTCTATTAAGCTGCCAAAAGCGGAGTTGGATGAGGATTCAATTGCTTGGATGCTAACACCAAATGGGGTGTTTTCCATCAAGTCAGCTTGTTCTGCCCTTGTCTCCCATATTAGTGCTGAGAATGCGAGCCTTTTTACTCAGATATGGAAATTGAAAGCCCCTCAAAGGCTTCACAGTTTCTGCTGGTTGGTGGAAACTAATGTATTTCTAACGAATGAGGAGCATATTCGGAAGAATATAGCTCAGTTTGCTTTGTGTGGTGTGATGAGCGAATAATTTATACCCTTTTTGGCATTATTTTTACATAGTTTTTAGTATGTTTTTATTACTTTTTATTATTTTATTAGTTTTTATTCAAAAATCATATTTCTGGACTTTACTATGATTTTGTGTATTTTTCTGTAATTTCAGGTATTTTCTGGCTGAAATTGAGGGACCTGAGCAAAAATCTGATTCAGAGGCTGAAAAAGGACTGCAGATGCTGTTGGATTTTGACCCTCCTGCACTCGAAATGGATTTTCTGGAGCTACAGAAGCCCAATTGGTGCGCTCTCAATTAAGTTGGAAATTAGACATCTTGGGCTTTCCAAAAATATATAATAGTCCATACTTTTTCCGAGATTTGATGGCCCAAACTGGCGTCCAAAGCCAGCCTAAAATATCTTGGCGTAAAACACCCAAACTGGCACCAGAATTGGAGTTAAACGCCCAAACTGGCACCAAAGCTGGCGTTTAACTCTGGGAATAGCCTATGCACGTGTAAAGCTCAATGCTCAGTCCAAGCACACACCAAGTGGGCCCCAGAAGTGGATTTATGCACTATCTGCACTTAATTACTCATTTTCTGTAAACCTAGGTCACTAGTTTAGTATAAAAACTACTTTTAGAGATTTATCTTAGACAATATTTGGAATATCTTTTGATCACTTTGATCTTTGAGACCATTGTTCACGTTTGGGGGCTGGCCATTCCGCCATGCCTAGACCTTTTTCACTTATATATTTTCAACAGTGGAGTTTCTACACCCCATAGATTAAGGTGTGGAGCTCTGCTGTTCTTCATGAATTAATGCAATTACTACTGTTTTCTATTCAATTCACGCCTACTTCTTCTCCAAGATATACTCTCGTACTTAATTCAGTTAAGTCAGAATGAAGGGGTGACCCGTGACAATCACCCAATCTTCGTTACTCACTTAGCCAAGATCCGTGTGCCTGACAACCACAAAGCGGTCTACATGATGTTCAACGTAGTCATTGGACGACATCCGGAGTATATTCTCTTGGATATCTAATACACAGACCGAGTCCGTGAGATTAGTATCTTCGTAGTATAGGCTAGAATTATTGGCAGCCATTCCTGGGATCCGGAAAGTCTAAACCTTGTCTGTGGTATTCCGAGTAGGATCTGGGAAGGAATGACTGTAAAGAGCTTCAAACCTGCGAATGTTGGGCGCAAGTGACAGTGTGCAAAAGGATCAATGGATTCTATTCCGACGCTAGCGGGAACCGACAGATGATTAGCCATGCGGTAGCTGTACCTGGTATTTTTCATCCGAGACGAGAAATCCGACAGTTGATTAGTCGTGCAGAAATCGTAGAGGACCATTTTCACTAAGTGGATCTTACAGCTTGCCATGGAAGGAAGTAACGCATGGTTGGAAGAAGGCAATAGGAAAGCAGAGGTTCAGAAGCAACCAAGCATCTCCAGACGCTTATCTGAAATTCCCACCAATGAATTACATGAGTAACTTTATCTTATTTTATGTTTTATTTATCTTTTAATTATCAAAACCTCATAACCAATTGAATCCGCCTGACTGAGATTTACAAGATGACCATAGCTTGCTTTAAGCCGACAATCTCCGTGGGATCGACCCTTACTCACGTAAGGTATTACTTGGACGACCCAGTGCACTTGCTGGTTAGTTGTGCGGAGTTGTGAAAAATATGAATCACGATTCCGTGCACCATGGTGTTTGTGGTAGCAACTCGGAATCTTTGCTCCATGTCTTGCATGACTATCCAATCGCATATAGAACATGGAAGAGTATTGATGATAGGTTGGATCCAGAGAACTTCTTCACCAAACATCTTATTCCTTGGTTGATGGAGAACTTGTCTTCCCAACTTCCCTTCAAAGGGGTTCCATGGCCCCTCCTCTTTGCTAGTACCTTAAACTTTCTGTGGTTTCGAAGGAATACCTTTTGATAAGGATAGAGTTCCGGATGAAAGAAAGATTCATGAAATAGCTTGGTATATGGCTCAGGACTATCACAGGGCTCATTCTGAATCTATGCGATCTAGGAGAAGGGTGGGAACTTTTGCAGAGAAGCTTATAAAATGGCAGCCACCTTCTCCTCCTTTTATCAAGCTGAATTCGGATGGCTCCATTAGTGAGGATGGCAGAGCAGCTTGTGGTGGTGTCCTTAGAGATAGCAATGGTAAGTTTATGGCTTGTTATAGTGCGAATTTGGGTGCTTGCACTGTGACTGCGGCAGAGCTTTGGGGCATACTCTTCGATCTGAATTTAATCATTAATATGGGACACTCCCATGCTGAAATTGAGGTTGATTCAACGGTAGCAATGCAGCTATGTTCTCAAGACTTGGGCAACTTACATTCGGTAGGAGCTCTTGTGTCAGCGATAAGGATCAGGTGCAACAGGCTCAATAGCTGGACTCTTCATCATGAATTCAGGAAAGCAAACTCTTATGTTGATAAATTGGCATCTTTTGGTCATAGTTTAAGTTATAGTTGTCATTTCTTTTCTTCATTTCCATCTTTTATTTCCTTGCATTTCTTTGCTGACGTTGTAGGAACAGTTCACTCCAGAATAGTTTCTGGTTAGTTCTCTTTTTTTGGGCTTTAGCCCTATTGTTAATTAAAAAAAATTGCAAAGGAGGGAACGAAGAGAAAGAAGAGGAAGTTGGTATATCAATTTGTCCCATGTGGTGTGAGTTAACTGATGAATCCATAGTTGACGATAAATTTGGTTTGATTTGAGTGGATTTCATCACATAAACTCACACTTAATCACTAAAATAGCATACTTTTGTGTTTTCTCCCTAGATTGGACTTAAATGGAAAAACATACATTTTTGTGCTTAAATTAGTGATTTTAATCCCACTTTTATGCCATTCGATGCCATAACATGTTTGTTAACTGATTTTAGGTCCTAGAGGCAAGTTTGGCAAGGCAAAAGTGGAAGGAAGCATGTACAAAGGGATAACACATGAAGAAAACAAAGGAGAAGCACTCAGCCATGTGTGCGTACGCACAACATCCGGTGCGTACGCACAACATCCGATGCGTATGCACAAGTTAGCATGCGTGCGTACGCACAACCCTCTATGCGCACGCATAAGTGAAAATTCAGCGAAGTGTGTGCATACGCACATATCTGTGCATACGCACAGGTACTAGCACATGACTTCATTAAAAAGTCACGTAGCTCGCAATTTTGAGGGCTTTTTGGCCCATTTCTGATGGCTTTGGAGCATATATGAAGGGGCAAGCAACCATAGATGATACCATACACTACAATACATTATACAACACATTTTAGGAGTAGTTTTAGGGTAGTTTAATTTAGGTTTTCTCTCAATTTTCTTAGGGTTCTTAATTAGGGTTTTGTAGAATTTTATAGTTCAATTTTGATCTTGGATTCTAGCTTTTTCCATTGTAAGTATTCCTTAATTTCCTCTTTTATTACACTACTTGTTCTACACTTTCTTATACTTTAATTTCCTTTGTTAATATATACATAGTTTTGCAATTTTGAGTTTTAGTTGATGAATTTGATGTTTAGTGGTTGTTTTATGTTTATTGAGTTGCCTTTGTTGATTGTGATCATTTGTGGTTCATAGTTTTCATCATTTTTCCAATTTTGTCATGTTTTATGATTATGCCCACTATATGTTTGATGAAATGCCAATTTTGATTATGGGGTAAATTTTCACCCCTTGCCTTGGGAAAATGAGTATATAGATTACTAGAGCCATAATGTCCGACATTTAGTGATAATTCTTGGGTTGTTAGTTGTTATTGTTTCCACTAACGTTAGCTTCTTACTAAGGTAATTAGTAAGTTAGTTAGGATTTGTGGATTAGTAACAATTATACTCACTTGACCTACTCTTCGATGTTAAGGGTTAACTTAGTGAGATTAGTCCATCATAATTATCATAGTTGTGGTTATGGCAAGGAAGGGATTCCATAACTCATCCCAAGTCAAGGTTCCATTCATGTTTTGAACCACAATTTTCTCAATTTTGAGTCTTACTTGTTTATATTACATACATAGTTCTTTTATTCTTTTATTACTTCATTAATTGCAATTTTGAATCGTTCTTTAATTTCTTTAATCGTTTGCCTCACTTTTGAAAACCCTCTTGTTTTTCACAACCAAAATTGTGTGCTCTTAGGCATTAGTTCCTATGGAAGACGACCCGAGGTTTAATTACTCTCGGATAATTTGAATTAGAAATTTTAAACTCTGATTGATGGGATTTAATTGCCGGTTTGGACTATGCTACCGACGAAGTAATTCTTGTTTTGAAAAATTCCGAACCGATGCAAATTCTCATCTATCATTAACACATAGCATTATAAAATATGAGAATTATATAAAATAAGTTTCACATCATTTATTTTATGTATCGAGAAAATTTTTGTTTTGTATCAACTTACAAATATCAATATATTCTAATTCTACAAGAGAGGCGCTATATTGTGGCGAGTTTTTTCATGATTAGCGGCCGCAAAATCAAATGCCGACGATTTAGTGGACCATTCTGGTTATTGATGCGGGGATAAAGTTTTGCGGCGGTTTCCAGCAACCACTGGTATAACCGCCGCTAAATCAGTATTTTACGGCAACTAATTAGAAAACCGTTGCAAAATGCGAGCGCCACGTTTTCGCGAATGTTTATCAGCGGTTACGGACCGCCGCTATAACACGATTTTTCTAAAGTTTATGGCTGTTTTGCGGTGGTTTTAAAACCGCCGCAATATGAAAATGTGATTTTTGAACATGGTTAGTAATCTAAGACGAATTTTTCAATTCTTATGACCCTTTAAGGCGGTTTAAAACCGCAACTA
>NC_029785.2:14988196-14988581 GCF_000816755.2 Arachis ipaensis
ACTTCAAACCAAAATAATTCCTATCCTAATATACTATTTTTCACTCTATCATTCCACGGAACTCATTCTTGTAGCGATGTTCGATGACAACTCCTCACCCTGCCAGTGAAAATAGATATCTCAGAACACTTTCCATCGTCTACCTCTTTTTTTTTTCTCTGCTGCTACCCCATCCTCTATCGCCTTCCTTTTTAACTTCTCGACAGAGAATTTCATTATAATAGACAGTTATATTATGAAACACGTTAACTTCATCTTGATATAAAATAAGTTGTTAATATATTGATATTTATATTTAGTTTGATATGAGATAGATACATTTATGTATGACTTTTATAATAAAAATATGTAGAAAAATTATTCTAATATGATTTTAGGATTTTAG
>NC_029785.2:14989487-14990654 GCF_000816755.2 Arachis ipaensis
CATAATGACTCAAATATATAACTCCATATACTATATTTTCTTTACAATTAAAGAAAAGAAATAGTGTCTTGCTTCCCCTCTCTCAGTCGAGTGTTTGAGTCATGAGAACCAAATTAGGTATCTAAGATTGAGAGCTATGTGTTGTGGATATAGCTCCAGCTTACTATCGAAAATAAAAGAGGGTATATAGCTCTAGCTAGCTGCATTTGGAGGAAGACAATTCCTTCTTTCTTTCTTCCAAATCCGTATTTATAATCCTACTTGCATTCCAAGGGACCAACCATATGTCATTTATTATTGTTATTTATATATAGTTGAACCTTTCAATGGAACTCTTCTAGGAGTGAATCTTTTTTCTAATTATATAACTAGGCGAACGCCATAACTGCAGTTAACACACCAAATGGTCGAGAATTGAAGATTGTTTAATTTATATAATAAAATTATCTATGGTCTATGGTGTAAGTATGCTATAGCTATGCATTCTTCTGGAAGTTGTCTAATTATATTCAATTTTGTGTAAACATCAGTCGCTTTAAATAATTTATATATGTTAGTTAAATATTCAAGCCGTACAAACTTCTTCACCAGCATTGCTCCACAATTTAAAAAATTATCATCGATCACAATTCTTTTATAAACATATGGTAGTTGTTAGATTAAATGAATCATTATCTCTCACTTATTTATTCAACAGTATTTAGTTAACCGCATTATTATTCAGATAACTATCTTCTTTTTTAAAAAAAAAATCTCTCTCTAGTTCTTTTTTATTATTATTTTGCCTTGTCTAGCCATCTCTTATGCAAATTTCTACCTTGTAGTTATTTTTAATGTTTTCTAAAATCTCTTGTAAGGAACACGCAAATTTTTAGTGTGGTAAAATTTTTGGAAAAGTGTTTGCACTACAATAGAAGGGTATTTTTTTCAACTGTTAATTTTACTGTTTAATGATAGTTTTAATAGTCGCAAAAATTTTTTGCGATGATTATAAAATTGTTGCTGATTAGAGCGTTATTTGATGACGGCTTTAGACAATAATCATCCATAAAATCATTGCTAATTTCTAACATTTGTTTCAGTTTTTTTTTTTTTTTGGCTAAATTTAGCGGCAGTTTGAAATCATTAATAAATTACTAATTTTTTATAGAAATTAGTGAAATTTTT
>NC_029785.2:14990777-14993602 GCF_000816755.2 Arachis ipaensis
GTTATTATATAAATTATTTTTGTTGTAAATAATAGTTTTTATATATACCACAATATCAAAGATATATTCCTTTCTCAAAATTAGAATTGCACAAAAATACAAACATTACATTTCAGAACATACTATTATGTAGCAGCAGTTATAATCTTCCGAAATCATAAATGCAAGCAACAAGTCTTTAGTATGATAATTTTATCTGCACTGATAATTCAAAATCTGTAATTTAAAATTGAAAATAAAGAAAATATTTGCAGAGTTTATCCATGTTTTATATACAATGAAAACTTATTTCCAGTCTCCAAATTTCTCACCCTAATATTTAGACAGATCTTTTATATGAACTTCAAACCTTCTATTTGTTACATTGCTCGTAAACTTTCACCACTACACTGCTTTCGTACTCAAGTCTTTATTTTTATCCAAAAAATCACCGCCAATTGCTTCTCAAATATAATCTCGACGGTTGATCAAAGTCTTATAGACAGAATCAATTCACAAGTCATAAATGATCTCTTCGTCTTTATTTTTTCTGCCTCCACTCTCAATTTTTAAGACAACAAACACTTAAAATAAAAGTGGACCGAATAAAATTAACCAAGAAAATATAATAACTTCAACTTATAATTGATTGCTCATTCACCTGCGTTGGAAAATAGAAAATGGTGATACGAAATCTAATATTTAAGCTTCTAGGAGTTTTATGATCAATGGTAACATCAATCAATTGAACACCATACATAGTTCACATGGGGAAATTAAATAGCTCATTTGTACGCCATTCAATCTTTGCCATGAAAAGAAAATAGATAAGTCCTTTAATTTCCCTTGGCACCAATATGGAAAGCATCAAACATGTGTTTTAAAAACGTAGTAACATAATTATCAAGCATCACATTGGAGATGATGTATTTTCAAAGAATTACTTAGATAATTGTCAAGAAAATTAACATATTAATTTTTTTTGAGAGAGAGACAGAGAGAGAAATTAAAGCTGGGAATTAAGAGAATCATTTGAAATGCCTTGCCAAAATATTGTTTATTATTCTTTCCGTTGACAAACTAGTTAACTTTTACATGTTTAACGAAAAATAATTGAAAGATGTCTCTCTTCTACAAAATTTGTAAGCGTTAAAGCCGTTCCTTGCTTTCCCCATTTGTGTTATGTTTTTGGAAGGGGCAACTGAAATAATTAATAAAGAAAAAGTATAGATAGACAATAATACTAAACAATATGAACAATGAATATATCGGATATTCAATTCAATAGGTATACAGATGATTATGTTGATTATTTTTAATTGGATGGTTATTTTTTTTTTATTCGATTTACTCATGCACAGTTAATAATGGCTGAATATTCAATTCACTAAGTGTGCAAATAGTTCTTCTTATGTTAAAGTTTAGGAAGTAATTTGAGGATGGAGTATTTTTTTACTTTATTGGATCAATTTTAAAGTCTATTATTCATATCGATTATAAAGATTATAAAAATCATTGTCTAGCTAACAAAACTTATTAATAAAAGATGTGAACTAGTGTTGCAAAAGACCAAAAGTCAAAACTCAAGCTTTTACGTATCCGCATACAAAGTAAGGAGACTAGTAGCTAGTATGGCTATAAGCGGCAATAATTTGGAAAGAAGAAACCATGTGTGTGTAATCAATGTAGCTACAAGTGCAAAATATATAGCCCTTATCATTTTTATAACAACACTAGTTCTACGTCAAAATTCATCCATAAATAAGTTATACAAAATACATAAATAAATACATTGGCTGATTTAATAGTTGATTTTTAGTATGTACATAATATTTTTGTATAATTTATTTGTTAATTGATACAATTTTTTTCAATGTATGATTTTATAGGAATTATTTAAACTATTGCTACAAATGTTAGATATGTTCAAAGCTCATATATAGTTGTTATTTTGTGAAATTGATATTTAAAATTATTAAATAATTTGATATATTTGATTAAATTATTATTTTTTTTAATAATTTTTTATTATAAACTTTACGTTAAAATAATGTGCATTTGAGTTTACTTACTAAATTTTGAGTTTAGCCACTAAATATATTAAGAACACCTATAAAAGATTAAAAAAAATGAAATATTACATATTTACATGAGAATCTTTAATAAATGCCCATAATACACAAACATCAATACACATATTTTAACTTGAATTAAAACGAAGACATGTGATGAGAATTCATGAACCAGCCGGTGTTCCTAAAATAGGGCAACCTTGTAATAAGATGCGAAATTAGAGAAACCGTTGCTGCCTTCGTTTCTATTCTGTCATTATCCATTTGGTGATAAATTGAAAGATTAGAAGTTAAAGTTAACACTTAACGCCATTACAAGATTGATAATTAAATGCAGGTAAAAGAAGGCGAAACATGAAGAACACCTGTAAAAATCAAAGGCTACACCAAAAGGGAAAATGAACATGGCCATCATCCCAGTAACAGCGCCAAACCTTAAAGCGGTTAAGGGTGCTTTTCACAGCCCTATGTCTCCCACAAAATTAAACCTAACTTGTCTCTTTTGCTCATCCAATGCCACGTGCCATCCATCCTCCTCTTATACCATTCCATATTTATCAAATTTCTCTGTCACCTCCTTAAGTGGAAACTTAGTTACATTCGACTTCACATGAAATTGATAGTTGAGAGTCGTTAAATGATTTGACTATTTGACTAAATTTTCATCTAACGGTCATCAACTATCAACTTCACGTAAAGTTGACTGTACCTGAATTTTCACTATTATATATATAATTATATAATATTATATTAATAAAAATAATTATTTTTAAA
>NC_029785.2:14994652-15002975 GCF_000816755.2 Arachis ipaensis
TTAGAAAAGGAAAATCTATTTGTATATTAACAGGAATCAAAACACTTTTTTTTTAATTTATATTCATTTTTTGTTTCATTTTTTTTAAAGAAAAGGTTAGGAATTAAATTTAAAAATTTAGAAAGGTTGTACTTTTGCTAACAAAAGTATTGATGAATGAACAAAATTTTTAATATGCTTAAAAAAGATTTGATTATATGTTTTTCCCAAGATCCCTAAAAAACTTATTTCTTCGACAAATTTACTTTAAAAAATGGCAAATTTTGTCAAAGTGAAATAATTTTTTTGAATACTTAAAAATTTTTTTGATTAATTTTTTTTATCGGAAATACAATTTCTTTTAGTAATTTTAGTACTATACTTTTATATTATGGATTTTTTTTTTCTAGCGAAATGACTCCTTTGACCTCAGTTGTTACAGGGGCTCTGATGCCTCAGCCTTACCAAGCATTATCTAAGGGCAATATGGCCATTTCGACGTATCAATAAAGATGGTGGTAGTTTGGATCATTGAGATGACCTTGTACTGACCTTATCTTTATTTTATTCCGTAGTTTGCGTTGGTTTCCAAACGACGTATGCAAATGACAATAAAATCCATAGCTGGTGATGGGCATTATAGTCAATTTAATAATTTTTAATTTTTATATTTACATAAAAACAGTTACATGTGAATGTTTAATAAAAAAATCAAATTCTAAAAGAATATTCTAACATTAGTTCATCAAAATAAAGAATTATAATTTTTTGGCGATGAAATTAAATTATCTAATAACAATTTTTAAATATTAATTTCACATGAAAATATTACACATAAGGTTTCATTCTTTTTGGCTAACATGCATTCTCCATATTTTCATCATGCCACTTTGATAAAATATTGTTAGTTTTTTTTTTTTTTACAGTATTTTTCAATTTGGTAAATTAAAGATTAATCTATCGCGGTGCTGAACTCTATTTAAAAGTTTGTCATTGGCCAATAGATTATTGCATACATAAAATAAAATTCAAAATCTCAATATTTATCTAAATATAAATGAACTAATGAACTAAACATTAGACCAACCCAAACAAATTACATCTCTACATATATTCTCTCCTAGCCAGTTTATTTTCCTTTCCTGTCTCTTATTAAAATTCGAATGATAGTTGTTCTCTAAAGTGCGTAGATAAGGTTATTATCGTCATTCCACACCACAAATATATTTTATTCGCTTGCAATTTGTTACCATATAATATATTTTTTATTACAAATATAAATATGTAAACATGGTGTAATATGATGATTCTAGGAATATGATGAAATGAAAATATAAAAGGACATTATTGGTGGGGAAAAAAAAAACCTAAAGGAAGAGGTGAAGATAGTATAGAGTATATAGACTAAAGGAGGAGAAGAAACAGCGACTTCTTCTCTTCCCTCTCTCTTCCTACGCACACTGAGTTTGTTTGTTTTCAGACAGAGATATGAGTCTCCCCAAAAGCCTCCATTTTTAATATTATTATTGTTATTATTGTGTGTGTGTGCATCTTCAATTGCATCTTTCTTTCTTTTTCCATAAGGTGATTTGCAAAAACACTTACTGCAAAGAGCAACAAAGAGAGAAGAAAAGAAAAGGAGAGAAAGAGAAAGAAAGAGAGACGACAGGAGACAGAGTGACAACACACATATATATACAGAGAGAGTGTATGTGTGTGTGTGAGAGAGAGAGAGAGAAAGAGAGAGGGAATTGAAGAAGAAGCTTTCAATACCGCAGAAGGGAAAACGATGTCTGAGAGCTTTACATCCTTTCATACTCTGCAACTCTAATAAGAGGTACATATGTTTGTGTGTTATATATATGCACATGAATTGATGAGCATAGCTGAAACTGAAAATGATAAAAGGAAAGACAAAAGAATAAACATTTTTAATTTAGATGAAAGGAGATCGAAGAAAAGCTTAGAGAGCATAGCTACAAAAGAAACTTTTATTAGTAATTTGTTTCTTCATTAATCACTCCCTCTCCCTCTCTCTCTCTCTCTTTCTCACAATTAATACTCAGGTACCCACTCTCAAAATTTCTCTTTCCATTTAATTTGTTTCTATATAGTTTTGCTATAATTGACGACTTATTGAGTTTAATTTCATGATGTGGGTTGTCAGATTCGCTTATGGTTCCGGCGCTGATCCTCAACCGCTCATCACTGATCAACTCAATTATTGCAGAGTGGTAATTTACAAGAGAGGGTGAAGGAGTAGTGGGTAAAATTAAATTAAAGTGGGTTGCAGACCAAAGAAAAAACCGAAGATGATGATGAGCAATAATAATAATATTTCATCATGGGAATAGCAACACCGCCACCATTTCCTTCCATTCTCTCTCACTCAAAGACTAATAACTACCAGCAGCACCATTCTTTCACCATAATCGAAAAGCCTGAAGAAGAAGAAGAAGAAGAATTAAACGCTTCCAATTCTATGTCCCAAGATTACCACCACCACAATCAAGGAATCTTCACCTTCTCCAATAATGGGTTCGAGAGATCCACACAGGTAACAAACCAAGAACACCATCACCAACATCAACACCACTTGGCTCAGCAAATTCGGAGGGACAAAGTGAGGGTGCAAGGCTTCGATCCACAGCAACCGCCTCCGGCACAGCCACCAACAGCCATAATTGGGATAGAAGAATCCGGAGGCATCCCGGGGTATGAAACTGCCGGGATGCTATCGGAGATGTTCAATTTCCCGCCGGTTGCAGATGCTGCGGCCGGGGAATTATTGGAGCAGCCAATGATAGCGACGTTTCGTTCCCCAACAACGACGAGGTCATTGGGTAGCGATTGGTATGCTGGAAACAGACAAGGGATGATAACCGGGTTGGGAGCGTTGGGAGATAATTCAAAGAATAATCATAATCAACATGATCAAAGTAATTTGAATAACGGTGACAGTGGTGTCATAGTTCATCATCAACAACCACAGCAGCATCATCATCATAATCAGATTCCAAGCATTAATGCCGATTCGGCTGCAGCCATGCAACTTTTTCTCATGAACCCACAAACCACCACCAGATCACCTTCCCCTCCGTCGTCCCATCACACCACACCCACTCCTCCTTCGTCTTCTTCGACGCTTCACATGCTTCTTCCTAATCCTAATCCCAATACTTCCGTACAAGGCTTCCATGGCGGTGGTGGTACCTTCAACCAATTCACATGGGCCCCTGACAGTGCTCAAGAAGCTCAAGGCCTCTCTTTATCCTTATCCTCTTCGTTACAGCACCTGGAAGCCGCGAAAGCCGAGGAATTGAGGATGGGAGAAAGTGGTTTCCTCTTTTACAACCAAGGAGGTGGTGGTCCTTCATCTTCCTCTTCTTCTGCTCAGTATCCTTACAAGAATCTCCCTAGCCATCACCAACAACACCAAGCATTGCATATTCAAGGAACGTCGTTGGGGCAGAATCACCACCAAGGACCCATTGGGTTTGGATCATCTTCGTCTTTGGGTCTAGTCAACGTCCTCAGGAATTCCAAGTATGTCAAGGCCGCTCAGGAGTTGCTTGAAGAGTTCTGCAGCGTTGGGAGGGGTCAGTTCAAGAAAAACAAGTTCACTAGGCAGCTCTCAAACCCTAGCTCCAATCAAGGTGGCGCCGCCGCCGCTTCTTCATCTTCGTCAAAGGAACTTCCTCCTTTGTCAGCTTCTGATAGGATCGAGCATCAAAGGCGGAAGGTCAAGCTTCTCACCATGCTTGATGAGGCATGTAATCTCTCTCTCTCTCTCTCTCTCTCTCTCTCTCTCTCATCAAGAGTCAAGGTCCCCCCCTCCCTCGTCTTCTTCTTCCAATCTCATTTGTTTGGTCCAGTTAATATAACACGGTTTTCCGGCAAGTCTATCATGAAATTTTCTTTGTGAACTGAGATATATAAAATAAAATAAAAATAAAAGACGGCAGGTACAGTAGGGTTGCCACTCCTTAGCTAGGATCATCATCAGTTGGTGAGGGATCTGTTTTTCTTATTTTAATCAAAACTCATTTTTTAATCCTCCGATCCGATTGGTGGGAGGGAAGATTTTTTAGTATTTCCAATATCTTATTTGTATTTAATTTATTTTCAGCCTTAGTTTGGTGAAAGTGTGAAACCAGAAAGAAAGAACACACTAATGGCCATTATAGGAGAATACGTCAATCAAGACGCGACGTTTCTTCTAATTATTAAGACAGACTCCAACTGAAGGAAGGCACTCACCCAATCATATATATATAATTAAAATTACGTAACAAGTTGTTAGGAGTGTGCCACTGCTCCCTCAGATCCATATCACAGAAATATATATTTGCCATTGTTATCATATCTTAGTTGACCGGCAACAACAGAGCGCTCTTTTCTTTCTTCTTACTTTTTCTTTTTATGGAATCCTTTTTCCATAACCAATTTCCCTAATTAATCAATCGGGTCTGGTGGGCGAGATAGATGAAGAGTGAGGGAAATTGAAGGCTTAATTTATTTACAGTACCGAACAGTTTGAATTTTACTCCACATATCCCCAACAAAGTTCTTTGTATTGGTTCACAAGTTTTAATTTAATTTAGAAAGAAGAAAGGCTCACTAAATTCAGATACTTAAATGGGAAGAAAGTGGGAGCAATGTGTATACACACACACGTGTGTTTTTGTTTCACTATTTTGCATGTGTTAATTAATTAATTCTCATATATGTTATTCTTATCTATTTCTTTCCTTAATTTATTCTTGGTTGGTACATCCTAAGATTGATGCATAAATAAGAACATGCATGTAGTACGTACTAATATCTATCATTCAAGCACGGTAATTAATAACTGAGAATTAATTAATTAAAAGATCGTACACATTACGATTCATTAAAAGAGGTGGTTCAATTAATTTCTTTTGGTGGTTCAATTTATTACTAAAACAGGTGGACCGTAGGTACAGTCACTACTGCGAGCAAATGCACATGGTGGTGAACTCGTTCGACCTGGTGATGGGGTACGGGGCGGCGGTACCGTACACGGCGCTGGCGCAGAAGGCGATGTCGCGGCACTTCCGGTGCCTGAAGGATGCAATAACGACGCAGTTGAAACACAGCTGCGAGGTTCTTGGAGAGAAGGAAGGGGTGGGGACGACGGGGCTGACGAAGGGGGAGACGCCGCGGCTGAAGATGCTGGAGCAGAGCTTGAGGCAGCAGAGGGCGTTCCACCAAATGGGGATGATGGAGCAGGAGGCTTGGAGACCCCAAAGAGGCTTGCCTGAACGATCTGTCAACATTTTGAGAGCCTGGCTATTCGAGCATTTTCTTCACCCGTACGTTTTCTATTTCTTTTTTTCTTTTTTTTTTTTACGTAAATTTGATAATTAAAAATAGACTATTAGATGAAAAATTGTCTCACTAATTTTTTTCTTTAAATTTAAATTAATATCAATTAATTTTCTATTCTTTTACTAAATTTTTTTTAATACAAATAAATAAACTCATGCTTGAAATTGACTTGGATTGAAATATTCTTCTTAACCATTAATTTAATTACAGTGCCCGGCTGTTATTGTTGGTGTATATTATAGAAGCATGATTTTATGGTGTTTACAAATTTCTTATTTAAATTGTTTAAATGTGAGTGTTGAAAAATAGAATTTACTTTTTAATTAAATTGAAATATCTGTATTTTGTAAGTACCATAGAACGTATAATTATATAAATATATATAGTCATGGTAAATTATCGGGAAATATTTTTTATATGAAATTCTAGACGTCTCATGAATATGTTGAGAGAAAGTCAAAGTTTTAATTTTTCTTTTCCATTGCATGCCAGTAGCCACCATAATATACCATTGGTATAGTTTTGAGTCTGGCTGTAGTACAGAGATATTGATAACAAATTCTTATATTACCAATTTTCTTTTATTATTATTTTTACGGTCATAGTTAAATTATTAATGTCTCAATTAAAACTGATTAAAATGTAATAATAATGACATTACCATCATCTAACTGTAGATGATTTCCTTGTTGTGAGTTGTGAAGAACCAAGCGACGAAACAAATTAAATGTAGTGGGTGTAAAAACATGAGGTAAAAAGTTGTAATTTAAAAATTCCAGAGAGCATAAGAAGATTCCCACCCGTAGGTTGTAGGTACGGCTACATAAGCTGCACTTAAAATTTATAGAAAGTACGCAATAAAAGGCAGATGATTAGTATAGAATCTTAGATCTACTATACATTTGAGAGAAGAGTTATTAGTTGATAATTGCATGATTGTGGGGAAAAAGTAATAACACGGATTTGCATTTAATTTTTAATAAAAAAAGAAAGGGCACAGCACGGCTACCGTTAAGTAACAAAGAGAGAAAAGGAGTTGCAGAAGGAAAAACCGAAAGAGGAGGGAATCTAAAAGCCATAATTCATGTGTCGTATGTACACTATCGTTTAGAGGGACAGTCATTAACATGTTGCAGAGTCCCCTTGGGATGTTAGCTAGCTCGCCACCCAAAAGCTGTTAAAGAGATATGTAGTACATTCAGGACTCCGATCATTTCACATTTTCATGCCAATTAATAATTATATATGAGAGATATGATATTATACATTTTTAGATGGTTAATCTATAATACTTTTTTATGTGAAGATATTATCATCCACTTTATATATATATATATAGTATATATATAGTTTAGGTTAGCCAATTTTTTCAATTATAATTGATATTGCACTATAGTAAAATGTAATTATTAAGTAGTGACAATTTTTATTAGAAAAAATCTAGAGTGTCAGTACTTTTATTAAAATTTAGTCCGTATTTAATCAGTAAAAGAAAATTGAATAATTTTATACCATTAGATATAATGTCATATTATTAAAAATATTAATGATAACTAATTAGTGGATACAAATTACAAAACTTACTAATTTTTTAACATTTTTCTTTTCACTATTATATATATTGAAAGGGAAAAATAATATTTATTAGAGACATTAATTATTTAATTATATCAGTGAAAACTATCATTTAATTCGACTATATTAAGTGTATATAAAAAATTAACTATTAAAATAATTATTGATATAAAATATATATATTAAAAATAAATTAAACAATATATATGGATATGATAACTTATTAGTGGGTGATTTTTTAGTGTGTGGAGACTTTATTAACTTACGTGTATAGATATTACTTTTCTTTGCAAACAAATGGCAGTAGGAATATTTTGGTTGCAGTTAAAAGTTAAAACTTTATGTAGCATTAAAATTTTATCACCAATACATGTTAAAGTTAAAAGAAGGAATTAACATTTGAGTGAAACTCACATGGATGGGTTGATATGTGTAGAGTAGTAACATATTTTGCTTGCATTGCATTGGTTTTAACTGCAATAATAATAGAGAATGGTATCTTTTCTCTCTCACCCTGACTAAACAATCCACTTTAATTTAACTGCTGCTGATGCTGTATGTGTAGCAGCAATAGGACGTAGATCTTTCTTTGTTTCTCTTAGATTCTCACGCCCCATGAAGGGACAGAAAGAAAGGTTTCATACTCAGAAAGCTGAGGCCTGGGGTGGTGTATGTCTCTTTATACTCTGATGTCATTTTCTGGTCTCTTTCTCAGGTACCCAAGCGATGCAGATAAGCATCTCTTAGCAAGACAGACTGGGTTATCAAGAAATCAGGTTGCTTCTCTTCCCTTTCCTCCATACATCATGATGCTATTTTGTGTTTATTATATTTACCTTTGGGATCTCATGCATAATACTCAACTTTTTTATTCTTGGACTAATTTTAATGCCTTCCATGCATCATAATCTGATTCCAATTATTATTTAACAGTTTATAATTATCAACTTTAAAAAAAAATAATAACTATATTTTTTAATTATAAAATTTAAATATTTTAAAAAACTACTTTTACTTAGAAGATTAAGGATTTAAATTTTGAGAAGCTCCTTTTGCGGTTAGTTTGCCATTCCAAATTCAGTTTAGGCTTCCTTAATCTAAAACACTGACTCATTTCCTTAATCTTAAATTCTTAATATACAGACGTACAACATATACAGTAATGTAAATATACATGTACATTAACTTGACGTACCAATGATAACGAATAGACCAATCATTGCCCATGTTTACATTACTAGAGAAAGAGAGAGGGGGGAGGGGGAGAGAGAGAGAGAGAGAGAAATGAGAAAGAGACAATTTTGTCTACTCTCTCCCTGTAAATTAATTAATTATTACACCCACGGACCACATGGGAAAAGAAGAAATTAAAGAAAGAAAGAAAGAAAGAAAGAAAAATAAAATTCAAAAGAAATCC
>NC_029785.2:15003014-15003950 GCF_000816755.2 Arachis ipaensis
TTCAGATGTAACTTACATGGTTTTGGGCTTATTGTTTCTCTGGTTTCTCCTGTCCCTCTCTCTTCTCCCTTTAGAGAGAGACAAACAACAACGTGGGTTTTATTGTTTCTTTCACTCTCAACACATTTTCCTTTAGTTACATGAAAATAAAATATAAATATTAGGATACAAATTAGATAAATTATATCCTTTAAGGCTTTAACTTCTTTGAGTTTATCTAACTTATGTTTCAATAACACATATCAAATTTAAACTATTTGAGTTTATTTTTTTTCTCTAACATTACTCATAAATTATTTCATTGTTTAATTTCATAGTATGAATGTTGAAATAATTGAGACGTTCTTTCAAGACATAATAATGTCTGAAATTAAGATGTTCCCTTGTTGAAATAAAAAGAGCATGGTTAAGTACAGAAAGCAATGAGACCTTGGAGTTAGATGTATTATTTGGAATCTGATCTGGCTCATTCATTCACTCCTTATCACTTTTCTCTCTCATATCAATTGGCTTCACCCAACTACTCAGCGGATCAATTAATAGGGGAAATAAATGATCCTTCTATTGGGGATATTATGATCACTCATTTATAGGAGTAATTCTTTAACTAGTTTATTTATGCCCTTTCATACTATGATAATTAATGCCATATTAGGTATTCATGCAACTTCTACAATTTTTCTCATTATTTTTTTTCAATATAATTGATAAATCATTTACTATCAAAAAGTAGAGAAGAAAACTGTACGTATAATATTATTTTCCAATATTAAAAATTTGCATTGGAACTAAATCCAATCTGAAGATATGACCAACAAAAATTAAAATTAAATCATAAACTCACAATTAACTACTCAAAACTAAGGTATGCTTTTCACCCAGTCAAAAACTAATCTAAATATAAAGATATATAAAAAAAACTATGAAAATCTTTGG
>NC_029785.2:15003989-15005008 GCF_000816755.2 Arachis ipaensis
TGAAATTCTTTCTTTTGGTTAACAATGATTGAAATCCGAGTCTTTAATTTGTGTCATAAAAATTTTAATATTATGTTATAAAATTATCTTTTTTAAAAATTTAAATGAGACACAAATGATTATATCACTAACCAATCATATAATCATATTTAAATCAAAACTTGTACACATATTTTCTACAAATCCTCTTGTTTAGTTTAAGATATCATCACTAAGAGGGTAAAGTATATTATACTTAAATTTTGCTAAAAATTTTAAAATTATTCTTAAATTTTATTTTGTTTTAATTGTCTTAGAAATTTTTTATTTGTATTAAATTTATCCCTAACGACTAATTTTTCAAAAAAAATTATGACCAGTTCAGAAATAATTCTACAAAAACAACCTTTAATATAAGCAAATCAAACATATTTATCATGTATTATTGTTAAATTAGTCCTATTTTTTTCTAAATTTAGTTATTAGTGATATATTTGATGCAAATCAAATATTTTTTAGACAAAATTAAAACAAAATAAAAATTAAAAATATTTTTAAAATTTTTAATAAATTTTAAAAATAAAATTTAAATAAAATTTACGGATATTTTTAAACTAAATTCATTCTTGATTTTTACACGTTTTATTTGAACCATGCATTAATGTCTTATTTTACACAAACTGTCAGGGACACAGACGACACAAAACTTTGCACCCTCAGAAAGTCACAATAACAAATATTTTTACTTCACAAAATGTTTTCGGTTAATTTCAATAAGACACAGTAATTTCTGTAGTATATCATCTTGATGGTTTTCTGAACATCTGCAGATCCTGTGATACGCGTAGTCGTTCTTTTTTTTCTCCTTTCCCTCTCACGGAATCAAGAAAATATAAAAAAACTACTGAAATAAAGATAACAAAAATATTTTTTTATAAAAATATTTTATTAAAAAATATAACTTATTTATTTAGTTATACTTTAAATAAAGACAATACTTTTATAACATATAAAAATCTAATCATACAATCTATTATTTA
>NC_029785.2:15005053-15005377 GCF_000816755.2 Arachis ipaensis
AAAATTGCTCTCAATACTATTCTGACTGAATATATTAGAAAAGATTAAAAATATAGTGATGGTAATGCTAACCCTTTGTATCAATGTTTAGTCTTAATTGATTAATTTTGGATTTAAAATAGCTTTACTTAAAACCAAGACCTAAAAGAGCTTGTGCTGCATTTAACCAAAAGTAATTTGAGTGACCTATTTGTATATGATAGAATTTTATGTGTCTTTGTATAAATTTAATAGTTGAAAATAGTTAAATAATTTAATAAATTTGACTAAATTATTATAACTATTAATTTTATATAAAAATAATTAGATGTGAGTTTTCACTCT
>NC_029785.2:15005490-15006611 GCF_000816755.2 Arachis ipaensis
AAACTTTTCAAGCTAACTATTGTATTATATACATACACTTATAGTCACTTGTGAGATAAAGGGCTATACAATCCTTTAAAATCTGAAAACATTAAATATTATTTAAAGCATATTGTCTTTGTCTAGGAAACAATATATTGCTGATATGTTTATGGAGCCCATAAAACAATAATATCTGGTTACCTTATTTTCTTTTGGATAATGGGAGAAAGTTTGACTTGATAAGAAAGAAGTAAATAGTACATATTTGTCATCAAACAAAATCACTATAAAAACTCTATGAATTTTTTAAAATCAAATTAATACTACTAACTCTATAAATCATAGAGTAAAACTTATAAAACTTACAATTTAAAGCAAATTTCAAAGTCTTTGATATTTATTAGTCTGCATACGAAACTACTAATATATCGTTTTGGTGAGTTACTATAGCTTATGACTATATATTATGTTTTGGATACTCCTAACATTAGATCATAATATATTATGGAATAACAATTAAATGTAATTTCTTATCTTACTACATCATTGTTATATATATATTTATTTCAAATTGATCAATAGCTGGTGTGCATGTAATTTCTATGTTGTAGGAACGTGTTCGATATGAAATATACCTAAATAGGTTCCGGGAAAAGTACTATGGGTACAATTAAGTACACTTTGTTTAAATTAGTTTAAAATGATGTTATTTTGATTAAGCTTTATTTCCTCTTAATATTTTTATTCTAAAATTATTTACATATACAGTTTAAAATATTATAATGGAACCTAAAATTCATATAAGTGATAGAAAAAGTATCCACAGACAATAAAAATACTAAATAATATGAACAATAAATATATCGGATGTTCAATTTACTAGGTATGCGGATGTTTATTTTAATATTAAGATTTAGATGAATAATTTGGAGGTGTAGTGTGTTTTTACTTTATTGGGCCAATTTTAAAACTCATTATTTACATTGTTCACAAAAGTTATTGTCTACTTAGCAGATTCCTGATGGTATTGTAATATGTCACATTGCCAATTATAAATAGCATCATCTAGGTTTGGCTTTTTTTTTTCTTAAAAAAATATAAATAGATATAAAATTTTGTTTATAATAAATATAAGAAAA
>NC_029785.2:15006850-15013784 GCF_000816755.2 Arachis ipaensis
TTTCTTATAAATGAGTATAAAAGATATAGATCCAGCATTTGCCTAAGGTATAGAATCGAAGAACAACTATCATCTTGATTAATGAATTTTTTAATTAAATTTATGTTTCATATTTTAGGTATCAAACTGGTTTATTAACGCCAGGGTTCGTTTGTGGAAACCCATGGTTGAAGACATGTACCAACAAGAACTCAAAGATGCAGAGGGTGCAACAGAAGAAGAAGACGACGAAGGAGAAAGCAACAACAATAGTGGCAATCATGTACAAACTCCACTGCCACCATCATCAACAACTACAACACCACCACCACTTCAATTATCATCGTCAACACCAACAAGTAATAATAACAACAATGTTAATAAAAGATCAGATATTATCATCAATGCCCAAGATAGTGACCCTTCATTAGCAGCAATTAATAGACAAGGCTTAGAAATTCAAGCAAAGCAGCCAGCTACAAGTTCCACCGCCAACACCACCGTCACCCCACCTGTAGTGTCACAGTGTTTTGACTCAGAGCAGCTACTAAATGAGGATACGTGTGGCCACGGAAGCATAGTGAGTGCAGAATATGGAAGTGTTGCTGCAATGACTGAGATAGGGTCTTCTTCAAGTACTCTCATCAGGTTTGGGACAACAGCTGCACCCGGCGATGTGTCACTCACGCTGGGGCTACGACACACTGGGAACAACTCCTTTCTCCATTAGGAATTTTGGAGCCATTTAAGAAAAAACAAAGGAAACTTAAAGCTCGCCTTATATTATTAAAATTATACTTCACAATGATGATGAGTTGATGATAGTACACATAGGATATGAGACTTTGTTATATATTATATGATATTGTGAAAAGAAAACTAAAAAAAATCATTTTTCCCACTCATATTTTAAATTCTGTATGAAATGATATTTTTCCTATTCCATAGTTTGCAGTATGTGCATATTGAAGCGGTGTACAATTATACAATTAATATTGAAAACACATTAGTATGAATTCTAGAATGACGGTCAGTGTAATTTTTTTTTTAATAAAATTTTGCAATACTTAATAAGTCTAATTAGAATTAAGGACATATTTTTTATTACTTAACAATTTTTTAATTTAAAATTAAAAATATCAAATTAAAAAGTGTGACCAAATAAAGAAAAAAATATAACCCTAGTTTTAGCTATACTACTTAATTATTATCAAAATATAGCCTTATTATTATGTGATCACCATGCAGATGTAGTAAGGTATACCTTTGTGGTAATTGTGTAATTATACAGTGCTTTTCATTTCCTTTTCATACAAAATTGTAAAATAAACATTTAAATTGGACACTCATATTTAACATTAGACAAGATTCCTAACTTGGAGTGTTAGTGAAAAATAAAAAAAGCTAGATATGGTGTACGTGTAAATATTTTTTTTATACATACATATTTGATGCTTTAAGTTTTATGAATTGTTATTAGAATGTCATAAAAGTCTAAAATATGTTATCGATCTTATATCAATTAAAATATAAAAATGCTATTTATACACTAAAATTAGCCACTAAAACCAGTCATCAATGTATTTATGTATAAATATATATGTAGTTTAATTTATTTTTAATGTGTATTTATATTCTAGTATGTATTTTATACTCGTGATTGATTTTGGTGACTAATTTTGATATATGTAGCATAACTTATTAAAATAATATCCCATTTAATCTGAATAATTTTAGATTTTTCATCTTCTTTGTCTCAAATAAATTTTTGCTATAAAACAATTAATTTTTATGCAACTATCTTTATCATCTTATACAGTACAGACTCAAATAATAAATTAATAAGATATTAAAACAAATTTGATAAGAACCAACTTATCAGTCCTATCACAAATCTTAACCAATCACATTTTTTCCCTTTATCCTTGTTTTCGATCCATTATTTCTATACAAATTACGATTATGACAGATCACTGTTAAACTGGGTATCAACAATTTTCTTTTCTTTCATGAACAAGGTTATTAACATGTTGACAGATATAAGGATCCGTTTACATATATGAGACCACAAGAGGGAAAAGATGGTAGGACATTTATAGCATTAATATTTAACACCAAGATAGAGAAGGGTAGGGTCCTCTGAAAAGAGATGGTATGTATCATTGTATGTTGATCCATTGAACATTTAACATTGCGAGATGGAGAAACACTGCACACATAAACACACATGACTCCACTCCACGCCTTAATCAATGTAACAGGCCAATCCAGAATGGTATGTTTGTCTTGTCTCGCTGTTCTAAAAACTTGGCACATTCAATTAGGATAAGAGGACGAAAATTTGATTTCTGGACCCAAGTACGGACCCCACTTTTCTGAACCCCAATGAAAATGTTTTAAAGATAGAAAGACGACGATACATATATGTGACAGCAAATTGGGTTGGACCCCCCCTTCATTTGCCATATGAAG
Source organism: Arachis ipaensis (assembly GCF_000816755.2). Lineage (NCBI taxonomy): Eukaryota > Viridiplantae > Streptophyta > Magnoliopsida > Fabales > Fabaceae > Arachis > Arachis ipaensis. The sequence continues at coordinate 15,009,302 of NC_029785.2, forward strand.
AGAAGAAGAGAGGGTGCCCCATCAGAGGCTCAGATCAGACACCACCCTGTACACATTTTGGTCCCCAGATGATCAAAATTCTTGTTAAAAACATGAAGGACACAATGCAAGTGATCAATGTATAGAATACAATACTATCTAATTATAAAAACAATTATACTAACTGTATACTAAAAATCAACGATCAACATAAAATATATGTTAAAATATAAAATACATACTAAAAATTAGTTAAATAATACATATCTTTATCCATAAATATATTAGGACTGATTTAGTAACTGATTTTTAGTGTGCATATAATATTTTTGTTATACGAACAGTAGCAATTGGGCTTATAATGTTATTATGTTGAAGAATAAGAGATTCTAAATTAGTTAACCAATTTGGGTTGGTCAAGTGGTCAGCTTACTCATCCGCTTAAGCAAGTGTCGGAGGTTCGAATCCTGCCTTGTGCATGCAGTAACCCATTGGCCAGCGGCAGACCCTTAAATGGAGCTCCGATTCGCGACAGATTAGTCCTTAACCTATCGGGTTGGAGGATACCGTGGGCAAAAAAAAAAAAGGAGATTCTAAACTAGTTAATCTCATCTCACAATCTTTCAGAGAGAATATATTATGCTAACGAGCTTGTTAAAGCTATAACGATGTGGCATGCACACGCTCAGCAAACAAGGTATGTAATTTTTATGAGTAAAAGGACGTAGAGGTCCATGAGGATTTTTTGGGTGGACTCGTGTTTCACACTTCAAATTAAATTTTGACAATTAATAAATAAAATATATAACTATAAATTTTATTAATTTAATTTTTTATGGTTTTCTCGATTTCTGAAGTACTGAAGTATTTCTTTTAAGTAATTTATTGCGACCTAAAAATGAATTAGGCCTAAGAATAGTGGATTCAATGCGTAAACACCTCAAGACATGAACTTAAAGTTCATAACTCCTATCAAAAGTTACGAAAATATGATTACTGGACTTCAGTAGAAAAGCATCCAATCCAATTCATGTATTTTTTGCTCAAAAAATATAAACATGTTCAACAAACTAAAATGGTTAAAATAAAAAACATTTAAGTACAGTAAAGTTTACTAAATCTGTCAAGTTGAATATGAAGGAAGAAAGGGTTACCAACGTCACTTTTATAAACTCACACTATAAATACAAATCAACTGGCCTTATAGAAGTTTTGAATAGAATTGAATTGCTACTCATTTGTTTTCAGGTATTCTTCTTGAGCTTTCAGTCTTCTTCATTTTCTGTAAATTCTTCATACATCAAAAGATTCGCCACAAGTTGCTTGTAATTAAGTTGAATCTTTGTTTTATCTTGTATTAGATTAACAAACGTAATTTGAGTAGTTCCTACAGTTTTATAAATCTTGGAACAAAAATTTCAGATCTAGAAAAGTGTATTTCATATAGAAATTTAATGAGTAAAGTATTGTTTTTGTCCCCAACGTTTGGGGTAAATCCTATTTGTGTTCTTAACGTTTAAATCGTCCTATTTGTATTCCTAACGTTTGTAAAAGTGATTCAATATTATCCTGTCGTCAATTACACATCATGAGCGCTTTAGTTTGAGTTTTAAAAATCTCTTCTTGAAGTTAGAATACAAATGTCTGGGATAGAATCGATGATCTACTCTGAAAAATAGCTCATCTAATGTTGAAACTAATTCCTACAACATTTACATAATTCACTTTTCTGGGACATAATTGAATCTAAACACAAATAGTGGGTATAATATTAAAATCGAACACATCCAAGTGAGACCTAATTGAGAATGAATACATTCAAGTGAGAATAATTAAAAAATATAATCTGATTTGTTAGAATAATTCATAGTAGGATAACATTGAATCACTTTTATAAACGTTAAGGATACAAATAGAACGATTTAAACGTTAGGGACACAAATAGAACTTATCCCAAACGTTGGGACAAAAACAATACTTTACTCAAATTTAATTTATAGTAATTAAATCCATTAATGATTAATTTTAGTATTAGAATATGTAAATTTTGTTGATATGAGTTATAATGGTATCTAAGAAGACTTATTTAAGAATAGTTGAAGTTCTTAAATTGGTAATAATTTAAGTTGCTCCTGAAGGCATGATGCAATCATATCTAATAGTTCTTAGATTAATTGTGATATAAGTTATTGTATCTTAAAAAGACTTAAAAACAGAATATTTTTTTAAACACTTATTAATGTCAGCTCCACAGTATCTTAATAAGTTGAGTTTTGATGATTAACAACCAAATATAATTTAATGATTTCATTGATTGTTATCTAACATTTGTTCAAATGTATAATGTTTTAAGAAATTTTTTCTCAAGTAATATAAGTAAATTAGGAGAAATATGAATTTGAGGAAGTGCTAAATAACCTCGAAATTGAATAGGTTAAACATACCACCTCAAAAGCAATATCCATGTTCCTTAACTGAAAAAATCTTAAAAGTGCGACAATGTTCACCTCAAAATTCTGTCAAGTAAAATGTACATTTTGACCAACATTTTAAAGTATAGTACAAAATATAAAAAAAAAAAGTAATGATGTAGATATACACAAGAAAAAAACTTGTCCTTTTTATGCATATTTTAAAGAATAAAAAGCTGACACAAAAGAGGAATTTTAAATGATCTTTAATACTCTTTATGCAAAAAGAATTTTTTTTAAAGTTTTTTTTAGTTCTTTATTCTCTTCTATAACTCTTTTTTCTTAAAAAAACTTTTAAATTTGTAATGTAGGAAGTTTTCATTTTTTATTTTAGTCTACATTATTACACTCTTTTAAATATGAAAATAATTCATGTACATTAGATAACTTTTTTTAACTATTTTAGAATTGGGACAGATTTTCAAACTGAATTGTTAAGTTTTACAAACTGTGATAAACTAATCTAGTAGTGATTTCTCGTCTTAAGAAGACTGAAAATAAAAAAATTATCTTAAGTTCTTAAATTGTTAGGTTATTCGATCCAATCTAACTCATGAATAACTAATCTATTACTTTATAGATTTGAGAAGACTTAAAAAATAATATCTAAAATTCTTAGATCGAATTATGGTCCAATATGAGTCAAAGGTTAAATTGAGAAGGTTTGAAAAAAGAATATCTTTAGTACACTTATTCTAATAGTAAAATTCTTCTGTCTACTTAAGTACTAGACATAGACATTTTCTTACCAGAATAAATAATCATTTGTATCCATGAGAGTTCAGAACGCTGACATTTATACCCATCGTAGATGGAAACTGACTTTGTGCCTATTAAAGATGGGTTCCGTGTGACAAAAGTAGCCTGGCTTGGATTGGCACTTGCTTCGGGGTTGTAAGACCCTACGTGACTCTCCGAACTTCCCAAAGCCCTGTCTACGTGGATCTGAACGTTTCTATATGAAGGTAGAAAGAGCCTTATGCTTGAAATCAAAACCCTAGCAACTTGTATTCCCCAATTCGAACCATACCCCCCAAAATGAAATATTGGTGAAATTCAAATGCACCCAGAGTTATCTCATAACCCCAGTAATGTCATTACACAGATTTAACTCTGATGCAAATGATGGAAGTCGTAGCAGTTTTTCAAGTTCGAAGAAGATGAAGGAGAAGAAGCTCGACGGCAAATGTTTCTGTGGGAGGGATGTTGTGCTGATGGAGTCTGACACGATTACGAACCCTAATAGATGGCTCATCAGATGTCCTCTATGGGCGATAAGGGCCAGATGCTGTTGTTGTTAAGGTGAGACTATTATTTTTGAGTTTTAGTTGACAATGTGGGGTGTTTTTTTTTTTTTCTGTTTTTTCAGACAAGAGATTGTAGATACTTTGTTTGGGTGGATGAACTGGAACAAGGATGGGAGGGCCTGGCAAGATGTTTAGCCAAGAGAAAGTCAGAGCATTCTTATGCAAGGCATGATGATGGATTGACTCTCACTGCAGGGGGGAAATCAGCAAGCATCCTCAATGATGGCTAGGAAGATAGACAAATTTACGGTTAAAATTAGGGGGTGAAATTAGGAGAATTAGAGTGTTGATTACAACCGTTGCATTGGGGGTAGCGTTTTGTTTGTTTTGTGAGTTGTATTTGGTGATGAAATTATAAGACATGTAAAATTGGGGATCTTTGTTCGTGATAGTTAAATTTTCTCATTATATTGGCATGATATGGTTTGTTTCTAATCTATACTGGTTTGCTTTACATGTGATACATTGATGTAGATACGCAGTCTTTTAACTTGTTGCTGCAATTTGAAATTATTTTGATAACATTTAAAAGTAGACAATGCTGTGGAAAATGGACATGAATCTCTCTTTTCTCCTTAAGGATCCAATAATAAGCTGCATCCGTAAATTAGTAACCTGATGGTTTTGCTTTTCAATATATGAGTTCGAACCAAATTGGCCGAATAAAATGCTGTAACAATAGTGATACCAAAAAAAGGCAAAAGAAGGCAAGTATATAGATATTGT
>NC_029785.2:15014449-15018293 GCF_000816755.2 Arachis ipaensis
CTCAAATCAAACCCTCAAAAAAAGCATTACTAAGTCATATCTAAGCCATACCATGAACATGCATAACAAAATATAAGACTTATGTATGTCACTGGTGTAAACTAAAAACAACAAAAAGCAACCATAAATAGTCTACGATATTGGGGTCGAGTTACTACTCCCGCCTGAGAACTGATTTTTTCCTCTACTGCTTGATCCACGTATATATCCTGCCTCGACCTCTACCTTGACCTCTCCTTCCATCAGCTGTGCCTCGACCTCTAACAGTTGGAGTCACAACTCCAGGTGTGGGCATGAACTGCATGAACCGGGTGCTTGTCCCTGCACTAGCACCTTGCAATGGATGAGGTGTAGTTTGAGAGTTGTGTGTGGATGGAGTTGTAGTTGGCTGGTTGGTAGGTGGTGTCGTTGGCAGCTGTGTTTGTCCGGTCGGAGGCGGTCGCTTAACACTTCTCCTTTTAACTTGTTTTCTGGTTGTTGCATTGTTTGTTGGAGGCTGTGGTTGTGCGGTTAGTGGGGGAGGCATTGGTTGAGGCTGCTGCATTCCAAAGAAGATCACAGTCATTATCACACAAGGTTTACAAGGCAGATTAGTGAAATGATTAATACAATGCACTTACTTCATTCCAAAACAGAGTTCAATATTTAGCTAGCCCATTCTTGGCCAAACCAGATTTCAATAATTCATGTGGTTAGTAAAATTGTAGAATAGAATTCAAAAAATAGACTGGAAACTACTTGCATAAACCAGATTTCAATAATCCATATGCTCTTTGAAAATGTAAATTAGAATTCAATAATAAGCTAGCAATGATTAAGTAACGAGCTTTCAATGAAATTGTAAAATAGACCTGAACAAGTTCATACATGAAATTTCAAGACAGGCCAGAATCATAACCTAATTAAGACCTACTATCAGATTCCCTAAACACATGAATCAGACGTACATCATTATAACATGTTTAAATGAGACAGAAAAGGTATAAACTTGCCCTAACAGACTTAACCAGTAAATATGCACAAGTACCTTCTGCATATCTGACATGAAGTTAAACCCGTTAGCTTGAAAATCTCCCACATCCTCCTGGAGTATCTCTAAAAATCACTTCCAACTTTCTTTGTTCTCTGATTCCACAATTGCGTAGGCAATAGGATAGATATTATTATTTGTATCCTGTCCTATTGCTGTCAGTAACTGCCCCCCATAATACCCTATAATGAAGGTCCCATCCAACCCTATAAAAGGTCTACATCCACCTACAAACCCCTTCTTGCACGCATCAAAGCAAACATAGATCCTCAGAAAAATAGGATTCGAATCAGGCATAGGATTCGTGTGGATCCTTACTGTCGACCCAGGATTAGTCTTCAGTATCTCGTTAGCATAATCACGAAGTCGTGCATACTGTGCAATCTCAGAACCCTCAATCCTCTCCTTTGCTTTCTTCATAGATCTGTAAATTTTCCTTTCATTGATTAGTACATCATACTCAGATCTGAAGTATTGGTCAGCCTCCCTCACTGTTAAGTTTGGTTGCACTCGTATCCTCTCCTCTAGCTCATCTATGACCCATTTTCCATCTGCTGACTTACAGTGATTGTCCCTGCTGCAGGTATGTTCATTTACGAAGATCTTTACCTGATAACTTGCTGGAAATGTTCTCTTGGCACAGTATATTTGCCAAGGACAGTCCTCATCATAGCATATAGCCTTCGATCTTGTAGAATCACAACGAGCAAAGAATATACTCCTTCCAATATTGATATTAAACTTTCGGACAACTTTCCTAAAATGGCTTAGAGTTTCAAACTCCATCCCCAACTCCAACTGCACCTGGCTAACCGAGGCATCAACATTGCTCTGACGAAAAACTAGCGTCTGGTCAGTATCCTCGTCACTTGCAATGCTATCCAATCCTCTGATTCATTCATCAGAAAAATCATCCTCATCAACGGGGACATAGAAGGTTGGCGGCTTGTCTGGATCAGGGTTTGGGATGAAAGACTGCCCTGTAGGGGGAGGTCTATTTGTTGATCTCCTCTTGTTCACCTTTGGCCTTCCCTTAACCTCATCTGAAGGATTGCTCTGATCATTCTGGGGAGTCCTATTGGTCTCAGAGGGTGGGCCTGACTGAGGGATTGATTGTAAAAGTGGATTCCCATACGGATGTGGGATGTATTGGGTTAGTTGTTCTAGTTCAATAGGGGCAGAGACATTGGGTTCAGAAGGCAGGACTGGGTCTGAATAAGCAGTGTGTGTTGGTTGCTGATCTTCTTGAATAGGTGGCTGGGAAGGTTGGGACTGAGTTGATGGTGGTTTATCTGGTATGACAGGTGTTGAGGGAGGCTGAGAAACCTGTCCTGCCTCATCAGATACTGAAAGTAGTGGGTCTGCTGTCTCATGGGCCATACTGACATTGTCCTCTTTTTGGGCCTCAACTCCAGCCTGTTTATGTGCTTCATGGGCCTCTTCACTGCTCTGGGCCTCACTCCTTTTTCGGTCCTCCATCCCAACTTGCACGTTACGTACAATTTCAGCATCATCCTCATTTTCCACTACTATCAATCTTCTTTTTGGACTCTTCTTCGGAGTTGGAACCCTTTTAGTACAGTGCTTTACTCTCATCTTTGATGGAGTCATATTGTTCTCCTCAATTAACACGGGCTCATCCACCGGATGCTCTGTATATATATTTATTTTGTTACTGTTCTTCACAGCTGCCTCATACATTCTAACTATATCCATATCAACCCTTAGGTCCCTCAACCCATCATCAAGCTCCTTCCTAGGTTCCAGCAAAAAAAAATTAGTAACAGATGTATATCCTATGTCCTTCAGCAAATCAGATACGAAAAAACCATTCAAGGTATCAACATTAACCCTCTCGATTTATGTGACTTCACCACCAACGTAACCAACTTTCCCACACGGCCCTCTCTCAAACCGTCCTCTATGATTAATACACAGTGTTATATGGATGGTGGCCATTCCTGAAAGTAAAATTAACCAACACATTCTAAGAAAACATTACATGTTACTACACCTAACACAAGCCCTAAATCAGCTAATTTAGCAATTCTCAAACAGGATTTGATATGGTAATATAATCTATCTAACTAGTCGCAGTGACATTTAAAATTAATCAACATTGGCAATGACATACCTATGCTCTCTGCCAACCAAAGAGAGTGACCTCTGCACCGTCGACGACGAAACCCCTGGGTTCGAGCTCTGCTCGCTATTAAATTCCTTGCACGTTCCTCTTTTACGTTTTCGTACTGATCGCTTGCTACTGCTCCGAAGGTCTTTTCCGAGTTGGGAATGACAGCGTTGAAACCCGTAGCTTCAAGGTGATGGCTTGGGAGTGTTCTAGACGTCTTCTCCGAGTTGGGAACGAAACGACGACCTCTGCTAGGGCACAGCAGAGTCTCCTGCGAAATCTTCTTCAATCTCCCAACCCTTAATAAAAAAAATTGTTTAATTCCACGTAGATTGAGCTTTGGGAGGTTCGGAGAGCCATGTAGGGTTCTACAACCCCGAAGCAAGTGCCAATCCAAGCCAGGCTACTTTTGTCACACGGAACCCATCTTGCATGGGTACAAAGTCAGTTTTCATCTGCGATGAGTACAAATGTCAGCGTTTTGAACTCTTATGGATACAAATGGTCATTTATTCTTTCTTACCACTTAATGACATCTAAAGACACCCTAAAACTTTCATTTGTATTTTTTTGTTGTTAACCCTCGTCGAATTTATATGAACTAGATTTAGACCTGTGCACGGAAAAAAAATGATATTATAAATTTTTTTGAATATAATTTTTTAGATAATTAAAAAAATAGA
>NC_029785.2:15018578-15029500 GCF_000816755.2 Arachis ipaensis
ATTTGTTTAAGCAAATGTTTCAATTTGTAAATCATATGTTTCCCTGCATAGTTTCAAAATCATAGTTAAAAATAAATAAACAAAATTTGTCGTGTGATGTTTTTTAACCTTTTTTTTAGTATTGCATTTTTTATTATCATAAAAAAAGAAACGCAACCAACTTAGGGTAATATAATGGTTAGTTTATTAATCTGTTTAAAAATAAGTACTGAAAATTTAAATTTCGTCTTGTATATGTAACAATCCTTTGCTAAGTGACAAATTATTAAATGAAACTAAAATTTACTACATTATAATATAAATAGATAAATATATTGTACGATTTCACATTTGGTTCACTCGGAATCGAGTTTAAAGCGAGTTAGTTCCTTCCGGTCTGGAGTAGAAGCATATATGTATCGTAATAAAGATTCGTGAAGGTTCTGCACCATATGAGATACATTATGAATTGCATGGCTCAAACAACAATTCACAAAAGGTAAGTAAATGAACACCGGCTAAATACAAGATTTACATAATTCTTTGCCAGAAAATTTTAGCAGTGTAAGAACTCAAATTCGCAGAAGCAAAACACGAATGTGTGTGATTGGTGAATAAGTTGGTTACATTCACCTTGTTTTGTTTTTGTCCTCTTTACAACACAAATACTAGCATATGAAACATCATCAATGTATATAAAACAAATACTCATTATTATTATTAAATATTAACTGCTTCAGCTGTTTAATTTTACCAGCTACTTAAGTGTTTATAGTAACACAAGAGGAGCATTTTCATTTTTTCTTTATACAGATTTCGTGTATATTGTAAATTGTGAAATTATGTAACTTTGTAATCTTTGGATACCCTATATAATTTATATGACAGCTGAGAAAATATTCGTTTGTGTAAAGGAAAAGAAAAAGGAAGTTATGTATCATACTTCAGTATGGAAAACTTCCGGTTAGTCGAATATGATCAAGGGTACTTCTTAAACCATACTTGAGCACAGCTTGGTTCCCCTCTCTGAATCCATCTCCATAAGCCGATGAACGATCGGACTCAATCTGGTGTTTGAAAAACTCACCAAGTTTCTTCTCAAAGTCAGACCGTTTACCCTTCTTTGATGATGTAGAAGAGGAAGGTGAGGATGAGGATGATGATGAGGACGAGGACGATGATGCACTATCACTTCCTGAACCAGCGTAGATCTCTGAATCTAGCCACATGTGAGCTAGCACTTGGCAAATTCCTTCTTCAACTTCTGGCCTTAAATTGCCATAGCCTACCAAAAAATGCAAATATTTTACCCACTCAACTACATGAACAAAGACAAAAACAACAACAAAGCCATGTCTCCCACAGCTAAATGGATCAAAGGTACCTATTATCCCCTGTTATGAATCATGCATGAACTAGGCCTATTGTATAGTTTTCTAGGATTTACCTCTACCCCGAGCCAACTCATCTACATGAAATAGAAAATGCAAATTCTTCTATACATAGTGTTGATCACAAGGAAGGGGAGAGTACCTTTAAGCCTAAGCCAAGCATGCATCATCTCATGGGCCAGGATTGAACCCGTCAATAACCTATAAACATGACAGTTTTGAATTAGTCACATGAAAGCAAAAATGTAGGAAGAATTATAGACTGTGAAAATGGATGGGATTGGAAGAAGACCTAGGGAGGCCATACAAAACAAGTATGGCTGTCACTTCGCAATGGCGGATTAGCCTGTAAGGCTCAGTTATCATATCTATGACTCGGTATCCTGCCCCTATCCTTGGTCTTCTTAAAATCTGGCATTACACGAATATATTAAAACCACCATCTGATGCATCAAAACAAATTTATCATAATTAAAAAGTAAAAATACAATTTACCACGCTAAATTTGGAAAAAAGATCCTCTAAAGTGAGGGAAATTGTAAAGTAACAAAGTAAAGAGTTAATCACCATTGAATTTGTAGTTTTTATCATGTGAGTCTCATTACCTTAATTCAAGGGTGATTAGGCTCTCACTTTTTTACTTTATCAACTCCTTCATTTAAGAGGAGCTTGATTCCGAAATTTGGCTCTTTGCAATTTACCCCCTAAACTTCTAAAATGTTCAATTTGACTTCCTCAAGTTAAAAAACGTTGCAGGAAAGATTGGCTACATTTTCATCCAAAATTAGTAGCAATTTTTTTATGATTATTTTTTTCACCGTCTGATAACTTCAGAAAGTCAGATTGCGCATTTTGAATGTGTATGCAATAAACTGCACGTGACCCAAACTTCAAGGGGGTAATTGCAATTTATCCTAATTAGAAAATTGGTTAGTAAAACCTATCACAACTATAGCATCCTTACAGTGGCGAGACAATTAAAATAAGCAGCATATCCCATGAAAAGAGAGTTTAGTTCAACATAGTAAATATTTACATTCTTTTCTCCCTCCATGGCCTCGTTGAGTGCTTGTCTCTCAACTAAAAGCATTGGAACTTGCTGTTCTATTTTCATATTTAAACCTTCATAGAATTCTTGTATTTCAAGATAGAGAGGCTGGCATTCATGCGTATCCATAATAGCTGAGTCTAGACACTCTAGGCACAACTTTCGACCGTCATCCAGCAAGAGATACTTTGTATCCCTTGACTGCACTGATTGGAAAGTTTAATGTTAGATAAGGAAATTGAAAAAGAAGACAAAAACAGAGAAATTGTAACAAACAATGAAATATTTCTGTAGCTAATATAACTGACCTCCATTCTTTCGCAGCTACAACAACGAGGAGTTCCATCACGCTCATGTGAAGGACAGTATTTCTGCATCCAGAAAGGATGTGCTCTATACTCAATGAGTCCAGCTGAATTTGGTGGGATCTGAAACAGAAGAATCAATCGTTCAATTATATATATATGTTTCATTTATATGCACACACTTTTTGTTTTTAATTAAAACTTGTTCAGTCAACATCTATAACATTTCTAAATCAATTATACCCTGAAATGGAAAATGAACTTCGACCTAGATAGAAACAGATTTCGTCTGCCATTTTCCTGAAATCTGAGTATCCAATTTTAAAGTACCTCTAATCATGTTGGACAACTGAAAATGATGCATAGTGTCAGTCTCGTGGTGTAAAAGTATGACACAGTATATTGGACTGATTTGTGAGTTCTTAATTACCCTAAACTATTATCAGTGATGTTCTTTGCACACCAACATTTAGTGCATTCTTTTTATGACATCAAGCACTAGAGTAATGACTAACAAAAAATCTGGAAACCAAGAACCAATGCTGATACACTTACGAAGTTCTTGCAAACATCACATCTTGGGTGATGCAGCTCCTTGTAGCAAGATTTATGGTAACGACGATTTCCAGACATGGAAAACTGTAAATGCATAATAATTGAATGATTATTAGAAATCAAATTTGACCCCAAAAACGAAGGGAAATAAGTCAAAGCATCAATTTGTGAACTGGAGGAAAAAATAAACATAGTTATATTCAGTTTAGGGAAGCATGCAGGAACAAAAAATGAGAAGCTAACCTCATAATCAGTGATTGGCAAATTACAAGCATGGCAACAGAAACATTCTGGATGCCAGACACCTCCCATGCAACTCAAAAATCTGCCATGGCCAATCTCTGAATTGCAGCCAGCACAGGTTCTGCAAACCATTTTCAAATCATTTAAGTTGTGCTAATAATAAGACTCCAATAGTTATCAAAAATGAAACTTCATATATCATTCCAATATGCATCCTTGCAGTCATTAATAAAGTCAACATTTCATTTTTCATACAGTGGCAATAAAAAGAACCCGAAAATGATCACAAGTGCTCACATGTTATCATCAATACAACAATTTTATATTAACCACTATTGAATGCTAAGGATAGTTCTTGTATCATTATCATCTAACCGAAAGGTACTTTGAGAAGAAAAGGAAAATGAAAGGTAACATACACCAAGGTATGATCCAAAATATCCTGTTGTGTTATCTGTAACAGTTCAATCTTCACACCAAGGTAACTGAAATTCTTCGTACTGAGTTATGGAAGTTGTTGTCGTTGCTTTATTTTTTTTAAAAAAATAAAAAGCAAAGATATTGCATTAAATCACTATTTCAAGATTCGGAAAAGAAATGCATCAATGTCCCTTCATTTATTAAATTAACTCACTTTAGCAGCTCCTATCTATTGTATTTGGTATTCCGACTCACATAAAGACAAATCACACCTAGTTACCTGTATACAGGTCGAAGGAGGTGTGGAAATGGTTGAAATAAAGAATCTCTTTCAGCTCTGTCTGAATCAATGTTCAAACTTTCTTGAAGTGCTCTGGCAAGTTGTTCATCTTCCTCAAGCTGCGCTTCTGCAAGATGCTTGTCATTATCCTGTTGAATGTTATTAAGATGGTCATCTTCCTCTTCCTCAACTTCACCAACAGATTCATCTTCTTCTTTGTGATGATTGCTTAACTCTTCATGTTGTTTAACTTCACCATGATATTCATCTTCATCAGTAAGTTCACACAGTTGTTCATCATCAGAAGATTGAGGGTCGTCCTCTGGGATATTATCAGGTCAATAAATATGAGATCCTTTTGATATTTTGGCAGGGAATAGAATAAAAACAAATAACCCTTTTTCCAAAGTCGTATACCAAATGCAATGTCAAGGGAGATCAACTATATGAAAAATATGCTAAAAACTGAGTTTCAACTAAAGTGAAAGCATTAAAATCAACAAATCTCCATATTTGTTTTTAAAAAAAAAATAGAGAAAAGAAAAGAAAGGAAAGGTAATTCATATTATTGATGATAATTAAATCATACCATGGTCCAGAGGAGATCTAGCAGAAAAGAAAGTGGGAAGAACCCCAAAAGCATTGTCTAAGTAGGACAAGCAAACACAACCGAAAATAAACTAAGAGGAAAATCTTAAAGGAGGAGCTTCCCCAGCTCTGAATTCTTCATAGAGGTTTCTTGCGCCTTCCATGATTTCTCCTGAGCTAAGGGAGCAGTTATGTCAAACACTCTTGTTTCTCGCACTCCATAATTCTAGTGGTGGGGTTAAATTATAATTTAACTAAAAACTTGTACCACTACATCTTATTATTCTACTGAAAATTATCAAATCATTAAACAAGACAACCTAGACTTGTACCATTACAATGTACATTTTAGGTATCTCATTAACTGAATCACTCAGTACTTGATACAAGTTTCACAAACATGCTAAGAAATTTTAACCACTATTTGCAAAAGCATAAATCTTACCAATAACTTTTTTCCCTTTCGGATCTTCCTCCGAAAGAGAGAGTGCAATTGCACGATCAATTTCTTCTCTCTCAACATCTGTCAAATCATCCTGCACTCAATTCGGCACTATTACAACTTCAGAAGATCTGCTTATAATAAGTCTCAAAAGAACTAATCCCCATATCATGTTATGTTCATGCTACTCTCTTGCTAAAAGCAGATAAATAACTACAATAATGACAATAGATTTCATTAAAAATGGACTTAGTGGAAACTGTTATTACCATGGAATTTTCATGTTTCCCATGATATTTTCCTCTCGAAGATTTATGGTTGGATCCCTTAAGCAGCTTGGTAAACCAACCCATACAGTTTCTGGAAAGACAAGTTTAGTAAGAAAACATATGCAGCACTTACAGAAAGGAAATTGCAAATTTCAATTAAGAATGCCAATAAACTACAATCAAGGCCTGTTGTTCAATATTCACCACAAAGCATGCCCATCAGTCTAAAAGTTCATAGATATATCACATCACCATAAACGTTACCGGACAACAAAGCTCTAACTCTAGTGTTAAAATTCAGTGGTATTGTTAGAACTAGGGTTTTCAATTGCAAGGTTGCTGAGTGATTGCAAGGATTATGGCTTTAGCAATGCACATCGCAGCTGTTGCGATATGAAAATTTGTATTGAACTTGAATTTGACTCTATTGTAGCTTGGATACAGTTATGTTGTGGTCAAATTAATGAATTGGCATCACACTGCAGTTGTAGCCATAATTGCTCAGGCGATGGCAATTTTTTTTTAATTTCCCAGAGTGTTCTCAGCTGGCAGACTAAAGTCTAATCTGTCGTGGACGAGTAAAATGCATACACAAGACGAGATTCGAAACCCCAACACTTACTTAAGTGGATGATCACTCGACCCACCGAAACCCAAGTTGGTTAGCAACTGCAATTTAATTCCCTGAACTTAGAACTGGCCTGAAATAAGCAACGCCTAAAGCTACAGGGCACGGAATATAAATACCATGCCTCTATCTTTGACGCTCAAGTTTTCATGTGGAAACTACAATTTTACCAGTTCCTCTAATCATCAACAGTTGGACAAAAAATAAAACAAAAAATGAAGCAAAAGAAGGACAACAACAAGAAGCAGGGGGTAGGATGATTTTACATGGAATATCAAATAAAAGAAAACCATTCTCAATGCCACAACTTTGATATTTTGAAACAAGAAAGATACAATAAGGTTCCTAAGTAATCCATCGCATACTTAAAATCAACGGTTGTTGTTCACTTACCAGCATCAACCAAACCTCAAAGCATAGATAAAGGACTCAAATTGAATTTGCTTCAAACGAAATTCAGAATTCAGATAGCACATGCATTTAGAAAGAAAAGCAATCATCAACCTGACCCCATACATACTGATCATAATTGATTAGAAATACCGCAAGCATAAATAAGAATAAAAAAAGGAGAGAAACTCTGTATCTTCTGAGTGTGTGGATGTGTAAATTATGAGAAAATTTGTAGAGAAAAAGATAAATAAATTCCTAAAATTTTAATTCGAAGATACATAAGTTTTGTGACTAATTGAAAATACAAAAACATTACTAACTTTTTAAAATTCAAGACATTTAAGTATTTTCAAAATATTCGATGTTCCATTAATTTTAGTAGTTAATCTCAATCATAAAATTTATATATAATCGAGACCATTGACTAAAAGTAATGGAATACCAGGATTTTGGAACAGCTGAAACTATTGCTTAATTATAATATAGACCAGACAAAGAATAAGAGAAAAACTCACCAGAAAAAGTGTTATTGGGAATCAGAGAGACAGAGAATCAGAAGAATCCCAGTTCAAGTACAATTTTTCTTGTTCCCAAAACAGTAATATATATGTGGCACTGTGGCTGTGGGTGTGATTCTGTGATCCCAAAGTAGCTTTATTTGAGTGCAAACTGCAAAGAGTAGAAGGAAAGCAGAAGAAAAATAAATAAATAAAAACTTGTGTTCTAAGCAAAGAGGCCCAAAAGGGATAAAATTTGCAAGTAGTGGAGTGAAAAGCTTTTATTTTTTTTTTCTTCCGCGTCTTTATTTGCAAACACCCAAAAAAGACGGATGGTGAAGAAAGAACGAACAGAAGAAAAATGAGAATCAGAAGCAGCAGTTGAGCTTGTAACTTTGTATTGTATTCAATTCAATGCCACCACCACTGCGCTGTATTTTCCTTCGGCATTGTGGGTCCCACAATTTATTTTCCTGACACATTCATTCTACCAAATGTCAACCACACCATAAAATATTATCAGGTTTCTTCGTAGAAAAAGGGCCATGTTATCAATCCCAACCGGACCGCCGGTTGTCCGGTTTAAACCAGTGGTTTGAGTGATTGAAGTTTGAACTTTGAAGGCATTATTAGGTGGAAACTTATATGCAGTTAATCTCGTACAAAGTTGATAATTAAGAGTCGTTAGATAATAATTTAGTTAAATTTATCAAATTATTTAATAATTCTTAACTATCAACTTTACATAAAATTAATTGTATCTAAATTTCTATCACATAATTATCATAACTAAATCCATAATTGACTTCCTTTTCTTCTTATATATATATATATATCTTTTCTTTTATATGTAAAATGAGAACAGTAGTAGTCCTAATAAGTGACAAGTGCCATACTTCAATGATTGACACATATACGAATTTTTTTTAATTTCAAATACATCTAAATGGGACACTTAATACAAAACCTGATGGGTAAAAAATGATCAGTAGTCAACATTTTCTTTCAAACGTGCTTATATATATATATACATGCATACATCCACTTTGATTTGTTAACAAAAAAATTAGATCCCCTGTGGGAGCAAGAGAGAGTATATCATTTGGTTTAACAGAAACAAAAATCTCATTAAGATGGCGGAGTCTTATGACTATTTGGGTGATATTAATACAAAGAAGTTTTGGTGAAAATTTAAAGTTTATGTCATCAGGATATGGAAACTTTTAAGCAAGTTTAATGAGAAAGAAGTGCAAAGCATTGAGATGATCCTGCAAGACAATAAAGTGAGCATTTTATATATGTAGAACATTTAAAAAAATAAAAATTATTTACATAGAGTGTCTTCTTTATACCATTTTTGTATTTTTGTAAAATTTAAGGGGAATAGAATGATTGCTTCAATACCTAAGGCATTTGTTCAAAAGTGGAATGGTTTGATTGTTCAGTTCCAAATGTATGCCATGAAGAATTTTATTGTTGTGAAGAACACTAGAATAGACAATTCCAAACTAGTGGATACTGACATTTTTACATAGAATAACATTAAATCATATTCAAGAACTAAGCTTTCCACTGGAAACCTTTAGATTTAGAATCATAGTTGAGCTTCTCAACACTGATAAGATTCATCAGAGCGATTTGTTTGGTATGTTCCACTTCTAATCGATACAAATAATCCTTCTATTTATACAGTTGGAGAGTGCAGAGTACATTTTAATGTTCCTTTTTTTTGTAAAATGTGATTGCAGAAGTGGTTGGTAAGAAAGATCTTAGGAACTTGGTTACCACTAAGGAAAAAGAGACTAAACGTTTGGTAGTTGTTTTGGAAGACTTAGAGTATGTACTACATACATTATCTTTGCTATTCTCTGATTACAATTTTTTGGTGATTTTTTCCATCTACAAAACACTTGGGATGCATTTCTCATCTGATTTGGTATTTTTTTTATAGGCACAACAAGATTGACTACATTTTGTTCGAAAAGATGGTTGATAAAATATTTCCACATCTTGAGGATGGAACGGTGAAACCTGTGATTGTTCTACTACAATTCTTCAAGGCTATATGGTGGAATAGTATATCCTGCATGATTATTTTCCATTAATTTGTGTTATGAAAATATCTGTTGAAGTGTATTTTTTTTACTAACCATATTATAATGTCAAAATGCAGAAAAAATTTCTCTATAGAGCCATTTTGAGGTATCAAAGATTCACATCAACTCACAGCTAAAAGAGATTGAGGCTTTTAGAAGCAAGTTGGTAGAGCCATAAGTTTGTTATGTATTTTTAATGATTGGCATTTTGTTGTTGTACTTGATGCTCATAAAAAAAGAAACTATCTACAAGTTCAAAAGCATGAGTTGTACTAAAAGGATTTGTATATACATATGTGAACAGATTGATAGATAGATGGATAAATTGAATTAAAAAGGTTCCATCAATATTAAAAATTATATGCATATTTATATAATAATTAGTTACAAGAGTATATTCAATTTCTTATAATAAATAATTAAATCGAGAAAATATACATTATGTAAATCTGTTCTAGGTTACTTAGTGATGCACCAGCAACTACTTCAGTCAGGATTAGCCAAATTTCATTATAAATCAAATGGTTTACTGTTGATGAACTAACACAAAGTGATGTAGCAGTAAAAACTATTGAACAAGTGCTTAACTGTGAAAAGGTAAACACTTTCAACATGTGATGCTACTTTCAAGATTTAGAAAGATAGTTTTTTTCATAAACTAATCTTTTGTAGGAAGGACCCGCTTAGATTGCTGGAACCATTGTTGCTATTAACGCTGGTAAAAAAGACTGGTATTATAAGTCATGTAGAAACTGTCCAAAGAAAGTGGATATTTCCATTGGGGATAGATATGAGTGTGGCAAGTGTGGCCACACCCATGGAAGTGCTGCACTCAGGTGACATTTATGGCTATATTCTTACAAACTATTCTCAGCATATAAGTGTTAATTAATTATGAATATATAATCAGATTCAACAAATGATGGCTAACTTAAATTATATGTTATTTGTTTCCTTCTTGTTGATGATGAATGATAGGTTCAAGGTTGAAGTGATAGTGTATGATCGGAAGCATCAATCTACTACTTTGGGCTAGAGAAATGGTGCAGTTGTGCAGTAAGCGAGCAGAGCAGATTAGGGAGCAAGAGGTATGTCTTGCTTAATTCAAAATAGTTAGTCAAAATAGTATATCACAAGTTTGGCTAAGTAATGTATATTTGTGCAGCTCGAGGGTGATGATGAGTATCCACCCACTCTCAATAACATAATAGACAGAAAATTGCTACTTAAGATAAATGTAAAGTCTACAAATATAAAACAGTTTGACCAGATTTATACTGTGATGAAAATATGTGATGATGAAGAGATTATTAAAAAGAACACGCAAAGTGTGCTATCAGCTGAACTATCCACTAACAATATCGTATGTCCAATTATTGTTTATTTGCTAAACTATTTTATATTACTTTTCATTTGAGATGATGCTTATAATCTATAACAAGGAAATATGGTGAATTTTGTGTAGAAAGGTGGGAGTAGCAACTCGGTGCATGTTTCACGGGATGTTGTTAATCTCAAGAATGATTGTGATCTTGAGTATAATCTGGTATGTGGTGGATTATTCGTCGTTTTTCAAAAACAACTTATGCTTTTATGATATGTTTGCATAAAAATCATGCATTTATTGATGTTTATGATCTGTTATATCTATCTTTATCTAGGATGCTATAGAGGAATCTATTTCAAGCCTCAAGTGTAAAATACCACTGAAAAGAACTTCCAATGTCTTGAAGTGTGGCTCCCAATTTGTGAATGAGACTGATGAAGATGGCTAGTTATCAACTAACA
>NC_029785.2:15029515-15031448 GCF_000816755.2 Arachis ipaensis
TCAGAGCGGGGTGATAAACCACTATTTTATGGTTTATCTTGTACTCAATTGAGTGGTTTTTATTAACTCTTTACCCACTTATTCATACTATTTGCATGTTTTATATTTCCTTCCTAATTATGTGTTTTGATTGAAAACATGCTTCTTTGATCTTATATTTGCTTATTATTAATCCTCTCTTATTACCATTAGATGCCTTGATATGTGTGTTAAGTGATTTCAGAGATTACAGGGCAAGAATGGTTTAGAGGATGGAAAGGAAGCATGCAAAAGTGGAAGGAATACAAGAAGTTGAAGAAACTGCAAAGCTGTCAGCCTGACCTCTTCGCATTCAAACAGTCATAACTTGAGCTCTAGAGGTCCAAACGACGCGATTTCAGTTGCGTTGGAAAGCTAACGTCCGGAGCTTCGATTTGATATATAATATGCTATAGTTTTCCTGAAGCTAGGCGACGCGACCGCGTGCTCCATGCGGCCGCGTCGCAGTGACGAAATTCCAGCGTGGTTGAATTCGAGACCAGCGAATTCTGGGCTGTTTCTGACCCAGTTCTCAGCCCAGAAAACACAGATTAGAGGCTATAAAGTGGAGGAATGCATCCATTCATAGGAGGCTCTCATAATTCACTTCTCATGATTTAGATTTAGTTTGAGAGGGAGATTCTCTCCTCTCTCTTTAGGATTAGGATTTAGATTTAGGATTTTATTCGCTTTCAGGATTATCTCTGTTTATCAGGTTCAACATTCCTTTTTATTTACTCTTGCAATTTTATGAATTCTTCCATGTTACAGATTACTCTTTTTGAATTAATATTACTTGAGGTATTTCAGTTTAATATTGCTTTCTTTTATTTACATTATTGTTATTCCCATCTGAAGATATTTTTATTCCAATAAATTTACTTTTTCCCCTTTTGGTCTTGGTTAAGAAAGCAGTAACTCAGGAGTTATCTTAGCTCAACATAATTGATAACTGTTATCTTTGCTAATTGAACTGAACTTCAATAATCCCAACCTTTTCTTAGAAAATAAATAGGATTCGAAGATCAAACTAATTAGTCCCTTGACTTTCCTTTGCTTTAGTAAAGGTCAACTAAGTGGAATTAAGATTCAACTTTCATTATTATTGATAAAGATAACTAAGTCTGGACTTCTAATTTCTCATACCTTGCCAAAAGTTTATTTTACAGTTATTTATTTATTTTATTTGTCATTTAAATATATCTGTGCTCATTGCCCAAGCTCCAAAACCCCCAATTTACAAAACTCACAACCAATAATAAGAATATACCTCCCTGCAATTCTTTGAGAAGACGACCCGATGTTTAAATACTCGGTTATCAATTTTAAAGGGGTTTGTTATTTGTGACAACCAAAACGTTTGTATGAAAGAACTTTTGAAGGTTTAGAAACTATACTTGCAACGAGGATTTATCCGCAAATTTCTAGACCACGCAAAAGTCTTCTCATTCAAAATGGCACCGTTGCCGGGGAATTACAAACATGTGCCTTATTATTGGTTATTGTAAATATTTTATTTTTGCTTGTTTATTTGTTTTTATTTTCGTTTTTATTTTTGCTTTTCTTAAGTTAAGAGGTTATTGGTTTTTATTTTAAAATTTTTATTTTATCTTATCTTATTTCAAAAATCAAATTTCAAAATTCAAATTTTTTCAAATTTCAAATTTCAAAAAATTCAAAATTTAAATAACCTTTTAATTTAAATTTATTTTTATTTTTGTTTTTAATTTTTATTTACTACTATGAACTCTCACCCCTTTGGCTATGAGTCTGGTTACAATTATGTTGCAGGAAGAAGAAATTACAATGAGAACATGCATCAAGGTTGGAACAATCAAAGATGGGAGGAGCCACAAGGATTTGATCAACCCTCATGGCAACAACCACCTCCAATGGACTATCAACAACCACCACC
>NC_029785.2:15035313-15040346 GCF_000816755.2 Arachis ipaensis
TCCTCAACATGACTTTGGACCACCATACTCACAAGTCCCTTTTCACCATTCACCTCCATATGACCCTAACCCGTATCCACCATACCAACCACCTTATGAGCCAAATGAACCCTCCTATCCACCCCAAACCTCCATGGAGAAAGCACTTGCCGATCTAAACTCCACTATACAAGCTCTCGTCGCCCAAATCAGACCACTAAATACCTTCAACAATCAACCCTCAAGCTCTAGTGCACTCCCTTTTCAACCATATAATGATCTTTTCATCCCATCACCACCCTCCATGGAAGAGCACCCACATCCATCAATCCAAGAACAAGATGATCCCAATTATGCTATTGATATGGAACAGGAAAGAAGGAATCATCTTCGCGAATCCATACTTCATAAAGAGCTAGAGGAGGCCCTACGGGTAAAGGTAGGATAGACCCTTGAAGATGAAAGAGTAGTTGAAAGGAGTTGTCATGAAAAGAAAACCATCGAGGATGAGTACGATTTTATACTTAAACAACTGGACAAAGCAGCAATTATTAAAAAGGAAGATGTGGTTGCAGACTTAAGAGATGCTGTACCTCCATTGGAAAGTCCAGTCATAGAGCCTCCTTCCATGCCCTTGGTGAGCAATGAAAAAGAGATTGAATTGGAAGAAAGCTACCAAGAGGAAGAGGTTAATATTGAAGAAACTTGCAAAGAGGTGGAAGTTGTCGAAGAGCACAAGGGAGTGGATCTTGAAATCACCTTGCCAAAGTTATTGGAGTCTCCTCCCCCTAAGTTGCCATCATCCTTCACAACATTCAAGTGGGTAAAATTCATATCCCTTAGCTTTCTAATTCCACTTGAATATGGGCTACTGGAGACGGATGGTCAACTTAAAACTCTTTGTGGCATTAAGAGTAAGAGGAAGATGGTCAGTGGTAAGAACTGTCCTGCAAGGTTCAACATGGTTGCATATTCAAAGTTTAATTGCAAAGGTTGGTGTAAAGCTCAACTGAATGGGTCTAGGAAGTTGGTTGGCAGCTTTAGTGAGAATTCAGATTGCTTGCCACCCGGATGGAATCATGATAATCAACTCGAAGATGGGTGCAAAAGCAAGGTTTGGGACCCCGGAGGCCATTGGAATCACAAACACTGGTGGAGATTCCTGGATGAATACAAGCATAAGCCACCATAACAGGGAGCTCACCAAATGTCCAACTTAAGAACTCTAACTAAAAGTGCTAGGCGGGAGACAACCCACCATGGTATGATCGTTCCTTTTTCATTTTTAGTTAGTTTTATTTGTTTTTGAGTTTTATTTTATTTTATTATATTGAACCTAGAGTTTTGCATCACATTCATATTAACATTGCATTCTGCATATTTTTTTTTCAGAGTTAAAAAAAAAAAGCACGCACGTGACGCGGCAGCGTCGCTGACGCGTCCGCGTCACCAGTGCGTTAGGAGGAAAAGAAATTGAACAGAGAGTTACGCAGGAACAGGGCTGGAGGCGTGCCAATGGCACAAATCGTCCCACGCAACCGCGTCGCTGATGCGGCTGCGTCATTTGCAAAATAGCTTCCCCACGCGTCCGCGTCACCCACGCGACCGCGTGGCCCTGTAAATCGACGTAATAAGGGTGTATGGCCGAAAGTTGAGTTGGAATTGGGCTGGATCCGTGCTAGCAGCACAAGCCCTGCCACGCGAACGCGTCATCCACGCGTCCACGTCATATTGGAAATAAGGCAACCCGCGCGATCGCGTCGACCACGCGATCGCGTCACCCTGGATTTTGGCAATACTGAGTTTTGAACAGAGAGTTGTGCGACCGCGAGGCTGCACTCGCGCCACTAGCACAAATCGAGTCACGCGATCGCGTGCCCCACGAGTCCGCGTCACCCAACCTTATCGCGCACCACGCGACCGCGTCGCCAGCGTCGCACAACCTATCCAGATTAGTGCCAATTTTCTTATCTTTTCTTTTCTAATCCTAATTTCTTCCTTCTCTCTCCTTTCTCACTTTCTTTTTCTTCTTCTCATCCTTTTTTCCTCTCATTTTATTTTATTTTATTTATTTGTATACTTTCATTCATTGCATATTTTTATTTTTCTAAATTTATTATTTTACCATTGGTGTTCAAATGTTCTTATTCAACTGTTATTTCTTTTCTGGTATTATCTTGGTGCTTATGACTTGTTTTATTCTGGTTAGGTAATATTATTTAAATCAATGCCAATATTTTATACCTGTATTACTTTTGTATTGATTTTTAATTTATATTATCTTTCCTTCCCCACTCTCTTCCCCTATGTTACAAATTTTATACCACTAGCATGCCATGGCTTCTATTGTTTTCACTTGTATGTTGTAGCTACCATGTAATTGAGACCCTTATTATTTGGCATTAACCCACCCATACTGTATTTATTTTCCTATCTTTATTTCTGGGTTACTCTTCTTCCCTTTTTCTTTCAGGATGACCACCCGGAAGAGAACCGGAAGACGTTTACATGGGGAGACAGGCAAGTCAATCTGCACAATCTATAGAGAAAAGCATCAGTTGTAGCCACCCGTCCACTTGCACATCTTAGCATGCACCGAGGACGGTGCAATCTTTAAGTGTGGGGAGGTCGATACTGATCTCCATGGGTTAGTACCTTTCTGTTTCAACACCAATGTTTAAATTTTCTTTGTTAAATTAGTTATTGCATTTGCATATTTGTTTGATTTTATGCATTTAGTTACTACTTGGTTAAAGTAATAAAATTCTTTTAAGATCCTATCTTTGAAAATTTTCACTAATGTAAATTGAAAAAAAAATTTATGTTAAAACTTGTTTGAAGTTGTATGTGAAACATGGTTTTTGAGTCAAAGAACACACAACCTGTGAGATTTTGAGCTTATTTACATGGTTACATTATGCAACCATAATATTTATTCTTGTGTGTTTTCTTCTCTAGAATTACAATATTTGCTTTGTTTCAGTCTATATGTCCAATATTTAGTGTATTTACATGCTTGCATATGATTGAGGCCATTGTTTGATTTTAGCTCACTTATCCCAAAATTAGCCTACCTTTTACATCACCCTTGTTAGCCCCCTTGAGCTTTTAAATCCCTTCTGTTTTATAACCACATTACTAGGCTTAAGCAGAAAAATAAAATAAGAATCCCAAGTTGAATTCTTAGTTAGCTTAAGATAGATATTGTGTAAAATTTAAGTGTGGGAAATTTTATGGAAACATGGGATGATATGAAAAAGTAGGGAATTAAATTGAATAAAGTTATTTGAAAATTTGGAAAGCATGCTCATGTGAAATCAAAATAATTAAATTACCATGTGCATTAAAAAAATATATTAAGTAATTAAATAAGGGGATACAAAAAAAAAAGAAAGAAGAAGAATAAGAAAAGAAAAATGAAAAAAAAAATATTACCCCAAATGCAAAATAAAAAGAATCAATGCACATGGGACAAAATTAAAAAATAAGTTTGATACATGAGCATGTAATACAAAAGTGGAAAAAATTTGGGTAGTTAGGTAAAGTATTTTAAATTTGTATAAAGTATGTATATGTTAGGTGAGATCTTAGACTAATCAAGGATTCACTTTACTAGCTCACTTAGCCTTATATATACCCTTACCTTTACCTCAGCCCCATTACAACTTTGAAAAGACCTCATGATGTTTGCATTGGTATATTAAATATTGTTGATTGGTTAGGTGAAAAACAAATTTTAGAAAGCATGACTAGAGAAGAGTAGAGTGATTGACCCCATACACTTAAGAGATTAGAGTGATATACACTACTAGTACTAGTAAGGGTTCAAGGCTTAATTCTATGCTCCCTGCTTTCATGAGCTATCTTCTTACAAGTTTACTTATTTTTTATTGTATGATTTGAATTAGTGGAATTTGAATTACTTTTGTCTTGAAGAACTTATTTACTCTTAACCAAGTAAGTAAAAGCATTTAGCATGTAGTTGCATTCATAGGTTGCATTTCATACCATTCATTTTCATCTTTATAGCTTCTCTTGAGCTTAGCATGAGGACATGCTAGTGTTTAAGTGCGGGAAGGTTGATAAACCACTATTTTATGGTTTATCTTGTACTCAATTGAGTGGTTTTTTATTAACTCTTTACCCACTTATTCATACTATTTGCATGGTTTTATATTTCCTTCCTAATTATGTGTTTTGATTGAAAACATGCTTCTTTGATCTTATATTTGCTTATTATTAATCCTCTCTTATTACTATTAGATGCATTGATATGTGTGTTAAGTGATTTCAGAGATTACAGGGCAGGAATGGTTTAGAGGATGGAAAGGAAGCATGCAAAAGTGGAAGGAATACAAGAAGTTGAAGAAACTGCAAAGCTGTCAGCTTGACCTCTTCGCATTCAAACAGTCATAACTTGAGCTACAGAGGTCCAAACGATGCGGTTCTAGTTGCGTTGGAAAGCTAACGTACGGGGCTTCGATTTGATATATAATATGCTATAGTTTTCCTGACGCTAGGTGACGCGACCGCGTGCTCCATGCGGCCGCGTCGCAGTGACGGAATTCCAGCGTGGTTGAATTCGAGACCAGCGAATTCTGGGCTGTTTCTGACCCAGTTCTTGGCCCAAAAAATACAGATTAGAGGCTATAAAGTGGATAATGCATCCATTCATAGGAGGCTCTCATAATTCACTTCTCATGATTTAGATTTAGTTTGAGAGGGAGATTCTCTCCTCTCTCTTTAGGATTAGGATTTAGATTTAGGATTTTATTCGCTTTCAGGATTATCTCTGTTTATCAGGTTCAACATTCCTTTTTATTTACTCTTGCAATTTTATGAATTCTTCCATGTTACAGATTACTCTTTTTGAATTAATATTACTTGAGGTATTTCAGTTTAATATTGCTTTCTTTTATTTACATTATTGTTATTCCCATCTGAAGACATTTTTATTCCAGTAGATTTACTTTCCTCCTTTTGGTCTTGGTTAAGAAATCAGTAACTCAGGAGTTATCAAACTCAAACATGAATGATAATTGTTATCTTTGTTA